>NW_015161962.1:461386-465061 GCF_001447785.1 Gekko japonicus
CCAGCCACCTCCGCCGGGCGCTCCTGAGTTGCTAAGGACGACAGAGGGGCGGGTACCCGGTTAGGGAGGCGGGTTGCGGGGGGTGGGGCACAGTTTGGCGCCCCTGAGGGCCGGTGCGCCCTAGGCCAGACACTAGCTGGCCTAGTGGTAGAGCCGGCCCTGCCCATAGGTCCGGGCTCAGGGCGGTGTGCATCAGAAGCGCCAAGCTCTTCTGCACCACCATCTTGGCTTGGAGACTTCGAGATTTCTTCCTTTAGGAGGCGCTGTTGTCACAAGAAAAGAAAAAGGTTTCCTTTTTGGTTTTGCATGTGGGTGGGTATTCTGTTTGTAATAATTGTTTGGATACACTACATTTTTAATATGCTAGTTGTGATCATTTCATGCCAAGTAAAAATGTCCATAGTCATATTTTATGTTCCTAAATTAACAGAATGACTTTCAATCTGGAAAAGAAAAAAAAAGTGCTAATGTAACATTTTTTCCAAAATTTCCGGAAATTTTACATCTCTAGTTGTGGGGAGGGGAAGGGAGAGGAGCTTGTAAGCCAGCCACTCTGAGACTCCCTCGGGTAGTGAAGGGCCATGGGGTATGAATCCAATCTCCTCTTCTTCTTGGTCTCATCTGTCTTCAGGCTGCCTTCTCGCCTGCAGGCAGGGCAGGTGAAACCAGGCGGACATGCAGTTTTGTCTTCTGGACTTGGTGACACTCAGGGTCAGACGAGGCCCCAGCGTTGCGGTCCCCGCCACAGCATGCAAACCACAGGCCCCAACTCTGTGTTCATTACCCGATGGGAAGCTGGCCTTGGCTTGCCCTGCGTCACTCTTGCGGAAGGCGATCTGCCAAGCCAGCTACTGTGGAGTGAGCGCCAGAAATGGGATTTCCTGGAGAAGTTTCTGCTGTCTGAATGTAGCAGGCCTAAATGGCCCCAGGACAGCCCTGGTGGCAGCCCTATAGGGAGAAGAGGGGCTGGGGGAGGGGAGTCCGGTGGCCGGGGTGAGGGGCACGGGATGCCCTGAGAGAGACCTGCGCTCCTGGCCAGTTGTCTCCTGGAGAAGCCCAGCACCCCCTCCCCTCCCCTCCACGCGGAATCCCCTCTGGCATGCCGCCATCGCCCTGGACCTCAGCTCCGTGTTTCTCTTGAGGAGGGGGAGTTCTTACCTGTGGTGTTCAGGCACTTGGCCCACTTTGGTAGGGTGTGGTTTGTTCTGGAGGAATGTGAAGTCCAGCTGCTGCCAATGTTCCCTCTAAGCTGTGGAGTCTTGTGAGCAAAAATTCTACTTTGTGAGCTACTGGCATTAAAGTTGTGAGCGAGCGATTAGACTCCTGCATAAATTAGCTTGCTCTAGAGCCATGTTTCCTGAGCTAAGACACAAATGTGTGAGCCAGAGGCTAAAAAACTGTGAGTTAGCTCACACTAACTCAGCTTAGAGGGAACAGTGGCTGCTGCCGTTGTTGCTTCAGTTTCTGAATCGCCCCATCCCTAAGTACTCAGGCCTCTGGGCAATTTTCAACAGGTTAAAAACGTACAAATACAATTTAAAATCAACAGATCAATTAATCCTAATTGGACAATCTCCAGATGGCGTCTGTGCGGTAGTCTAAAACCCGCTGTGGACCGTTCTTCCGTCTCATGGGCAGGCTAGGAGGAGGCCGAAGCAGGCAAGATGGGAAACCGTCACTGTCCTCAACGCTGTCCTTGAGAGAAGGGCCCTTCGCCGCCACCAAGGGGGAGGTCGTGGTGTGGTGGGCTGGTGTGTGTGGCCTTCCGTGATGCGTCTCATCTGGCACTTGGCTGCCTCTGGCGTGGGCAAGCCTGGCTCTTGCCCTCCAAAGTGCAGTCAGGGGGGCAGGTGCTGGATCGTTCCCGCGGCACGTGGCTCAGCTCATGCTGGAGTCGCCAGCAAGGTGTGGGGGGAGCGGGCTTAGCCCCCTGCTCCCCCCACAGCTGGGCCTAGTGCAAGGGAACGGGCTGAGTATTCTGGGATGCGGTGCTGCAGCGGGGCAGAATTCCCCCCCCCCAACTCTGTTGGTGCTCACAGTCTCTGCTTACGGGGCTCACCGGGGGCGGGGGGGGGTCACACACACACACACACACACACACACACTGTCCTTACAAGGAGAGTTTGGCTTATGCTTGCAGTTGGTGGGCCTGTTGTCCAGGACTGTCTACTGCGGGACCTTCTACAGTTCCGCAGGGCCTGCAAGATGGAGCTCTTCCACCAGGCCTTTGATTAGGGAGCCGCCCCCAATGAACGGAGGCCCTGGCCCCAGTATCAACACCATTACTGACAGGCAGATATACCCAGACCATGATGTTCGCTGGCTGTATGCCCGTGCTGGGTGCTGCTAAGGCCCGCCATCCTCTATATGGACTGCACTAGCACTTCATGGTATGTTTTTATAGTTATATTCTCGTGACCTTATTTGATCTCTTGTTTTAGTTGTTTTCTGCATGCTGTGTAAGCTGCCCCGAGCCTGCCCAGGCGGGGAGAGGGCGGGATATGAATTAGATAAATAAATTCCAAGGGCCTGGCTAACACCGCTCTTCTCTTCCTCGGACCCAGGTCCTCTTGGGACGTCTTGGGTGCTCACTGAGCCCGGGGTTGGGGGTTTTTTTTTAGGGAAAAATGGGAATTGTGGGGGGGGGGAATTGAAATATATGTAATGCTAACCCCGTCAAACCTAAAGAAAGTTTACTGTTTTAACAACATAAAATGCATCATCTATAGCAGAGGTTCCCAAACTTATTTGGCCTGCCGCCCCCTTTTCGAAATAAGAAATTACTCACACACACCCCCCCCCGGAAATCTACCTTCAAGAAGTGGACAAAAAGATGCAGTGACAAATTTGCACATAGTAAAGAAAGATGTGATTGGCCTGAAGCCAGAGGCCTTCCGCAACCACCACACAATAGCCCGGCCGCCACAACGCAGCCATACAAGGGTGCACCTGCATTTGCAGTTTGCAAATGCACGGCTGTGATTGGCTGTGGGGACCGCTCTCCCCCTCCCTCCCTGATCCCAGGGAAGACCAGGAGAAGGCAGGGAAAGGTGCCCAGTGCTGGAGAGAGCCCTGCAAGCGGCTGCATCCTGGGCCGTCTTTGCACAAGGACCTTAATTTCTGCTGCCTGATCGGAGGGAGCTCCGTTCTCAGTGGCACTTTCAGAGTTTCCCTCTGAGGCTTGGGTGCAGTCTCTGCCCCACTGCCTCCTGATTTTCATCTCCCCTCCTCCAAGGTAGGGCCATAAGCTGTTCTTTACCCAGTCTGTGGATAAGGTGCGTCACCGTAGCTGGAGGAAGAGATGAAAGGTCAGAAGGGTATATAGAAGAAGGTTTCGCAGCTGTTGAAAAGCAACGAGCGGCCTGTGTGCTTCCCTCGTGAAGGTCTCCTTCTAGGGGCAGGAATTCATCTTGGGTTTAAGAGCGGTCTGTGTCCGTAGCACACTCACCTTGTCTTGAAAAGCATTCCAACCCATCCTAAAAAAGAAAATATTCCATAGGGATTTTTTTCCCCAGGAGGGGGGAAATGTTTCTGTTGTTGTTGTTTTTCTGCACCGTCGCATCTCTACCCACTCACTGGAGAAGAAGAACAACATGGGAAGGAGAAGACGGTGTGGAGGCAGCAGCTGGAGATCCACAGAGTGGACGCTGCTCCTCCTGCGTAGCAATGCGAGAG
>NW_015161962.1:465080-480414 GCF_001447785.1 Gekko japonicus
AGACGGATTTTCTTTCATGAGTGAAGTGCTTTTGGAGATGGGGTTTCAGTCATTCACAATGTATAGCACGAAGAAACCTCCTAGATCAGGAGTGTCGAACTCATTTGTTATGAGGGCCAGATTTGACATAAATGAGACCTTGTTGGGCCCAGGCCATGTTGAGTCATAAAATGTAATGCCAGGTAGTGGAGATATAAACTTTATAAAGGACACAAACACAAAGGTTGGTTTTTTTAAAAACTTAAAATAAAAGCATGCTTAAAACATTAGCACTCTTGCAATGTTTTGTTTATTTAACAGTGTCTGATAACTGACCCCTCTTGCTCTGAAGTATTGCATCAAAATGTCTGTGCTGCTGCAATCCTGAGGATGCTGTTCAGGGGTGTCTCTGTAAGCTGCAAACCTGCGATGACGCAGCAGCAGCTGAACTGGAAGAAGCAGCAGAAGGCAGCCAGTTCCACTGCGGGCCGAGTAGAAGCCCTCCGGAGGTCTGATCCGGCCCCCTGGGGGCAACCTCCCGAGCCGGCGCCCAGCCACGTGGTGTTGCCGCTCGGACATCACACGCGAGAGGTCATTCTGGCTCCCCCAGCTCTCCTTCGGGGCTCCTTAAAAAGTCATTCTGGCTCCCCCAGCCCAGCTCTCCTTCAGGGCTCCGTAAAAAGAAACATTCTCCTGCTTTCCTGAGCCTTGGACTCGTAGGGGCAAATTCCACCTCTCACACGAGAGGTCATTCTGGCTCCCCCAGCTCTCCTTAGGGGCTCTTTAAAAAGTTATGGCTGCCACCGCTGCTTTCGGCGGCAGCTGCAACCACCGCGGTGGGGGGGGGGACACTGCTGAGCTGCCCTCCCCGCCTTTTTCAGGCTCCGCGCCGGAGTGCCAGGCCTGAAAAACGGCCTGCAGAGCCGCCGCCGCCGCCGCCGCCCTTCCCTCCTTTTTCAGGCTCCATGCTAGAACGCCGGGCCTGAATAAGGGCCAACCGAATGTCAATTACGGCCCCATTATATCCTATGGGCCATTGAACTCAATGGCGAAAACATAGGGTATATTCTGTGGGGCTTTTCCCCCCACCATAGAGAACAATGGAGGGGATGGGGGCAACCTGTTTGGGGGCCCGTAGAATTCGACTCCCTGGTTCAATGTTCCTGAAACATGGCGGGTATCTTGGGGAGAGGCTCCAGCAGCTACCCTGCGATTTTGGAGCCTCTCCTTCAAACCCCCTCTCCTCCAGCCCCCAGAATATATACCCTATGTTTTCGCCATTGACTTCAATGGCCCATAGGATATAATGGGGCCGAACTGCGGGAAGCCGATTCTTCTGCTTGCCCACCTCTCGCCTCTGCACCTCTTCTTCTGCCAGGCGTGGAGGAGCCCAGCTCGCCCAGGCTTCTTGCCTCCTGCTGCCTTGGCAATGCCTCTGGCCCAGCCCCAGCTCTCCCCCCCCCCAGAAAATTGTGAAGTCTACGCCCTTGTGAAGACGTGAGCGGTGACTCACGAGAGCTCCTCCCCTGCCACAAATGTTGTTAGTCTTGAAGGTGTTCCTGGACTCTTTCCTGCATGATGCGCTGCTAGGGACAGGGTGACATGACTACCCAGCTTGATGGTATCACGTGTTCGATGACTGTAACTGTTAAAGTTTAACTTGCTGCCCAGGTCCGCTTTTGGTCGTCCTGCCTGCTGTCCGTGGGGCTGTCTGTGTCTGTCCAAGCCTTGCATTTCTTTTCTTTTTTTCCCCATTCTCAGCTTTTCTCCCTGTCTGGCAAAAGTCCGCGTGACTCAGGTGCTGTGGGAGTGCAGCGATTTGTGGCTGTCTGTCCATTATTGGGTGTTCATGTGTGATTTCCCTCGCTGTAAGTTGAGGCATCTTACTTTAAAATTCCTTAAGAGTACCGGTTACTACAATTTTGTATACTAAGTTATGAACCATGCATTTTATGTTAAAACAGCAAAATATATTTCGGCTTCATAGGAAAGTACTGTATAATATATTTTTTTAACCAATTTTTCCAATTTTGGGGTGGAGAGCCCCCCCCCCCCCCCCCCCCCCGGGTGACTTCAAAATTTCCAGAGATTTTCACATCTCTACTCTTGCATGAGTCCCTGTAGGGCTCCCCAGTTGCCCCCTTTGCTGGTGAAGGCCGGACTGGGGAGGAAGGAGAGCCTTGGGGTGGGTGGGGCCAACAGAGGCGTCATGTCCTGGCTTATAGAGGGGACTCCCCCCAATGAAGCTGCCGAGGGGAGGGTGGGGGGATTTGATGTGGATTCAGCCAGAGGCAGGGGTCACAGTGGGCCTGGAGCCGAGCCCCAAAATGACTAGACTCTCTCCACCGTCCACGCTTCCCCCCCCAAAAAAAAAATCATAAGGCTGACACAGAACATAAGAGACGCCAGTGTTGGGTCAGGCCAGAGGCCCCTCCAGTCCAACACTCTGTCTGTCACACAGGGGCCAGAAATACCAGGTGCCCTCTGGAGGTCCAGCAGTGGGACATTAGAAGCCCTCCCACTGTTGCCCCCCACCCCCAAGCACCAAGAATACAGAGCATCCCTTGCCCCATAAGAACATAAGAGACGCCAATGTTGGATCAGGCCAAAGGCCCCTCCAGTCCAACACTTTGTGTCACACAGTGGCCAGAAATACTAGGTGCCCTCAGGAGGTCCACCAGTGGGGCCAGGACATTAGAAGCCCTCCCACTGTTGACCCCCCCCCCCAAGTACCAAGAAGACAGAGCATCCCTTGCCCCAGACAGAGTGTTCCTATCTATACCTTGTGGCTAATAGCCACTGATGGACCTCTGCTCCAGATGCTTATCCGATTCCCTCTTGAAGCCGTCCATGCTTGTAGCCGCCACCTCCTGTGGCAGGGAATTCCATGTATTGATCACTCTTTGGGTGAAGAAGGACTTCCTTTTATCCGTTTTGACTTTTTCCTGACCGTAAGCCCCGCGGAGTACACTGGCCACAAGTTCCCCATGAACCCAGTGGGGAGCGGCAAGTGCGTGCACACAGGATTGCCCACCACACAGGATCTGGATTGGGAGGCTGCCCCACTGCATGCGAGGAAGCTGACTTTGGAGGAAACAGGCCTCATGAGTCATCACCCTCCCGCCCCCAATCCGATTTGCAGGCTGCCCCCTTTCACACACTCACACCACCGCTACCCGCCCTCCTTCTCCCCAGGGGGTCAGGCCGGCAGTGGGAATCGGGCCAGTTTTTGCATCCAGAGGTTTTTTTGTGTGAAAAATTGCAGTATATGCAAACCTAAACCTACTTTAATGCTTTAAGAGCATAAAATGCTGTATTCATAACCTTGCTAGTATATAATTGTGTTATTGGCATATATATAATTGTGTTATTGGCATAGTGCTTTACATAGAAAATTCTTTGGCTTGTTTGAAAGAAAACAGCTAATATGTGCCGTATTAGAGACCGAGCGGTTAGCGAAGTGCTGACCCCTGTTGTGTCAGCCAGCGAGGGGATTCCTTCGCTTTCGGCACCTGATAAACAGGAAAGCTGGGTGGGTGGGAACAATCAGTTTTGCAGTAAGCAAAATGTAGACTTTGTGGACTCTGGAACAGTATTTATAGTCTTAATAAGTATTACCAGATCTGGCTGTTGAATGGAGGTTTTTCATAAGCACAGGTAGATCCTCAGTGTTGTATTTATCAGCGGCTGCACCCGGTGCCCCTTGGGGTTTTAGTGGTGTGGTGAACGTTTAATTCCACACATCTTTTCATTAACCTTTATGTTGCTCAGTTCTTAGGAAGAGTTTTTTGAGGGGGAGGCGAGGAAGACCCAACGCGAGACTGATGGACTCAATAAAGGAAGCCACCAAGGCAGGGCCTGAGCGAGGCTGCCGGTGGCAGGACATTTTGGAGGCCTTGATTCATCCGGTTGCTGTGAGCGTCTGGAGGGACGGCCCTTGACACACAGACACGCACTCGCTCTCTCAAGCTCATAATGCTTCCCAAAACACTTCATGACTCAAACAAAGAAAAGAATGCTTGAATGTTACCTGATTACAGAATAGAGCCGTCGTAAGAAGTGTTGTATTGTGTTAAGGCAGTTGGACTTTGCACCCAGCTAGCCGAGGTTAACTCTTGGCTTCCCCGAGGCCGGCTGCAGTTTGTGGAACGAGGCTCAGCCCAGGCCTCCTGTAGCTCTACTGGCTTTGCTCGTGGCTCATCTTGGCTCGTGGGAGAGGGTCCCGTGAAAGTGGAGAGCTAGGCCCTCACCCCTCCCCGCTCTGTGGGTTCAGTCTTTCTGGTTGTATGTGAAACCCTGGATGAAAGCTTCCTTTTGGAGAGAGGAGAGGCTCAGAAGCCCGGGGTTCCATGTTAATGCTGTGTGACTATGGTCACTTCTGGGAATACTGAAAGTTGACCCAGGGGTGGGGTGGGGGAGCTCATTAAACCTTATCCGGAGAGGTCCCGGAGAAGGCGATAGCAACAAGGATGTGCCCCCATGGGGTTTGGGGTGCACTCAGACAGTGGGGGCAGCTGCAGAAACACAGGCTGTGTTAAGAACATCAGAAGAGCCCTGCTGGATTGGACCAGTAGTCCATCTAGTCCAGCCTTCTGTCTCACACATTGGCCATCTTATTTCCTCTGGGGGTCCAACAACAGGGCAGAGAGGCCGAGGCCTTCCCCTGAGAAGAACCTCAGAAGAGCCCTGCTGGGGCAGACCAGGGAGGGTCCCTCTAGTCCAGCCTCCTGTTTCACACAGGGGCCAACCAGTTCCTCTGGTGGGCCAACAACAGGGCACAGAGGCCGAGGCCTTCATCAGAAGAGCCCTGCTGGGGCAGACCAGGGAGGGTCCCTCTAGTCCAGCCTCCTGTTTCACACAGGGGCCAACCAGTTCCTCTGGTGGGCCAACAACAGGGCACAGAGGCCGAGGCCTTCATCAGAAGAGCCCTGCTGGGTCAGACCAGTGAGGGTCCATCCAGTCCAGCCTCCTGTCTCACACAGTGACCAACCGGTCCCTCTGGAGGTCCAACAACAGGGCAGAGAGGCTGAGGCCTTTCCCTGAGAAGAACATAAGAAGAGCCCTGCTGGGTCAGACCAGGGAAGGTCCATCCAGTCCAACATCCCGTCTCACATGGTGGCCTCAACCAGTTCCTCTGAAGGGCCAACAACAGGGCAGAGAGGCCGAGGCCTTCCCCTGAGAAGGACACCAGAAGAGCCCTGCTGGATCAGACCAGGGAGGGTCCCTCTAGTCCAGCCACCCGTCTCACACAGGGGCCAGCCAGTTCCTCCGGAGGGCCAGCAACAGGGCAGAGAGGCCGAGGCCTTCCCCTGAGAAGGACACCAGAAGAGCCCTGCTGGATCAGACCAGGGAGGGTCCCTCTAGTCCAGCCACCCGTCTCACACAGGGGCCAGCCAGTTCCTCCGGAGGGCCAGCAACAGGGCAGAGAGGCCGAGGCCTTCCCCTGAGAAGGACACCAGAAGAGCCCTGCTGGGCCAGACCAGGGAGGGTCCCTCTAGTCCAGCCTCCCGTCTCACACAGAGGCCAAACCAGTCCCTCCGGAGGGCCAACAACAGGGCAGAGAGGCCGAGGCCTTCCCCTGAGAAGAACCTCAGAAGAGCCCTGCTGGGTCAGACCAGGGAGGGTCCCTCTAGTCCAGCCTCCCGTCTCACACAGAGGCCAAACCAGTCCCTCTGAAGGGCCAACAACAGGGCAGAGAGGCCGAGGCCTTCCCCTGAGAAGGACACCAGAAGAGCCCTGCTGGGCCAGACCAGGGAGGGTCCCTCTAGTCCAGCCTCCCGTCTCACACAGAGGCCAGCCAGTCCCTCTGGAGGGCCAGCAACAGGGCAGAGAGGCCGAGGCCTTCCCCTGAGAAGAACACCAGAAGAGCCCTGCTGGGTCAGACCAGGGAGGGTCCCTCTAGTCCAACCTCCCGTCTCATACAGGGGCCAGCCATTTCCTCTGGAAGTCCAGCAAGAGGGCAGAGGGGCAGAGGCCTTCCCCTGTTGTTGCCTCCTGGCTCTGGGATTTAGAGGATTAGTGCCTCTGAATGTGGAGGTTCCCCTCAGGCACCATGACGAGTAGTCACTGATCGCCCTCTCCTCCATGAATTTGTCTAATCCCCTTTTAAAGCTCTTTATTCCTCTGGCAGCGAAGGTATCTCCTGTTGTCCGTCCTGAACCTACTGCCCATCAGCATCATTGTGTGGGCCCTCGTGTTTTGGTATTTTGGGAGAGGGAGAAAACTGTCTCTCTGTGCACTCTCTCTCCACCCCATGCATAATTTTATAAACCTCTAAAATGATGGGGCCGGAGGCAGTGGGTGCCTCGCACTGTTGGGTGCACCCTGGCCCACGTTTTACAAGGGGAGTGTGTCATCTTATGTCTCATCCCGTCCCACCTCCCCCAGATGCAGTGCTGGCAGGGGGGTGGCAGGACAACTCGCCCCCTCCCTCCCAGTGCCGTTTGTGTGGATTTTGAAAACAGCCTTATGCTCCTGCAAGCTGCTCCGAAGGGATGCGTCATGGAACAGATCAAAGGAAGTCCTTCTTCACCCAAAGAGTGATGAACACATGGGACTCACTGCCACAGGAGGTGGTGGCGGCAGCTACAAGCCTGGGCGGCTTCAAGAGGGGATTGGATAAGCATATGGAGCCGAGGTCCATCAGTGGCTATTAGCCATGAGGTATAGACAGGAACTCTGGGGCCAGGGATGCTCTGTCTTCTTGGTGCTGGGGGGGGGGCAACAGTGGGGGGGCGTCTAGTGTCCTGGCCCCACTGCTGGACCTCCGGATGGCACCTGGTACTTTTGGCCACTGTGTGACAGAGTGTTGGGCTGGATGGGCCATTGGCCTGACCCAACTCTGGCTTCTCTCTTATGTTCTTATGTTGGAACCTGGAGACCCGGAGGGGAGTGGCTCCTGGCTGCTTGGGCCTCCTCCGCAGGGATGTCGCCTGGTTAAAGACCTCTGAAGTAGATTGGGGGAGGGAGGTGAACCCCACTGAAGACAGCATGGTAGACATTGGAGTGAATGTGATCACGAGTTTTGTTGACTTAAGCAATTATTATTGGGGGGGGAGACTGAGACCGCCTTGCAAAGTTACCAAAAGGGGTATGCAGAGTGAACCCCCTTCCCCCAATCGTCAAGTGATCTCTGAGCACATTGCGGCTGGAAGGAAGCATTCTCGCTTCTGTGTGTGTGTGTGTCTCGTGAGCAAAAATTCTGCTTTGTGAGCTCCTGGCATTAAAGTTGTGAGCGAGCCATTTGGCTGCTGCATAAATTAAGCTGCGCTGGAGCCCTTTCTGAGCTAAGACAAAAATGTGTGGGCCGGAGGCTAAAAAACCGTGAGCTAGCTCACGCTCCCTCAGCTTAGAGGGAGCACTCAGCCTCTCCGCAGGTGGCACCTGCTGCCTGCCCGTGTGTAACAGGTCTTTATTTTTGCATGGGTTGCCTTTTCAGCAGCCTAAGTGTTGCAGCCATCTGGTGAGCTTTGCAGTGCGCAGAGACCAAGGGAAGTGCTTCGGACAGGCCAGCAGTGTCTCTGGGGGGCTCTGGGCTGGAAGGGCCCCTGATACTGGCAGGCGATGGGCACCCCCCCTCCCCAACTGTGGCCCGTTCCGGGGCTGGTCTCTAAATTGGACCCTGCTGGAAGGGCCTCTCCCAGGGTGACGGCGGGTGGGAGGGAGGGAGGCCCCTCCCCGGGCCCCAGTCGGAGGGCAGCTGCCTGCGTCTGGGAGAAGGAAGCCTCCGCAGAGCTGCCAGGGAACAGCTGCTCAGAACTACTTAGGAGGTTTGTCGCCTGCAAAAATGCCTGCTGGCCCCCATCTCTTCCCCCCCCCCTATGAATGGGCATATCCAAAATGCAGAGAGAGCCTTGCTGGCCCCCCTCTGGATGATTAGGTACCCTTCTAGGTGCAGAAGTGTTCTGCATGTGTTCTTCGGGTAAGTTGCAGGTATGTAGGGCTCTCTTTCGGCTGTGCTCCTGCAGAGTGCAGGGGGTTGGACTAGATGACCTGCAAGGTCCCAGTTCCAACTCTGACATTCTGTGATTCTATAAGTGCCTCTTGGATCTCCATGTCTACATCGTGCCCAGCTTGTTTTTAAAAGCATTTCTCTCATTCAGAAAGAAAATATTTCATAAGAAATTTTTCACACACACACACACACACCCCTCCAAATTTCTGATGTTTGCCTTTGAAAAACAGTGGGGGAGGCCTTGGGGGGGGGAACGGCAACAGGTTTTTCAGTAAGTTGCCTGTGCTCCCCCCCCCCCCGGGCCTTCTCGCCTCTCCCACCCCGCCAAGTCTGCACGTGGCAGATCTTCAACTGTCCTGCTCTCTCCCAACTCTGTGAGTTGTTTCCTTGTTGCGTGAATGCCGCCGTGTGTCGGAAATATCCTGCCCGGCAACGGCCCAGTGTGATTTCAAGCTCCAGAGTCCGCCGGGTGCCTGGCTCTGTAACCCTCCATCAGGCGCCTGTTCCCTCCCTCCCTCCCTCCCCTCCTCTCGCTTGAGAAGGCCCCTCTGGCTCCTCAGCCTTTCCTTGCCGGGGAGGTGCTTCGGTGCACCTTCTCCAGCGCCGCAGTGCCCTTGTGGAGGTCCGGTGACCTTCTGGATGCGGCCGTAGCCTAGACCTGCGCAGGGGCACTACAGCACCACCTCTGCCCATTTTGTTTCCAGTCCCCCTCGCTGCACTTTGTGGTGCTGCCCGCCCACCCAAGGCCTCTTTTTCATGGTACTTCTGGCCGGTCCGGACTGTGTTGGTGCGTGTGCGTGAGGATTTCTTGTGGCCAGGCGCACTCCTTTACCCGTACAGGGGCTTCATGGGCCCTTGTGACACACATCCCCTTTCCCCAGTCTGGAGGGATTCACTGGGCGTTCCTAGATCCCTGCTGTGCCCCACGCTCTTGGCCACGATTTTGAGGGCTCTGGCATTGGCCTAGTAGAAACACCTCAGCGTTATTCTGGCACGGGACGTTTCAACGGTGGGCTCGCCCTTGCGTGCTCCGCGTGGGCTTTTGTTTTCGGTTGGAGGGGCACCAGAGGCTCAGAACATCATCCCACCCACCCCTGTCCCAAACCAGTTTATCCTGAATCTGAAGCTAGCGGCCCAGCAGACTAGCTCAGGAAAACCCTGCATTGCACCTTTGGAGGAAGGAAGTCTGTTTTGGTGTAGAAGAGGATGCTTGAGCAAGTACTGTGGCCCCACTCGGCCTCCAGCTGATGGTGGGCTCTGGAGAAGGGAGCGGAGTGGGTGAAGCAGAAGCCATCCCTCGCCTTCTGACAGGCCCCGCTTCTCCCTGCGCAGGGAGGAGCGCATAAGAACATCAGAAGAGCCCCGCTGGATCAGACCACTGAGGGTTCATCTGGTCCACCATCCCGTCTCACACAGTGGCCAGGCAGTTCCTCTGGAGGGCCAACAACAGGGCAGAGAGGCCGAGGCCTTCCCCTGAGGAGAACACCAGAAGAGCCCTGCTGGGTCAGACCAGGGAGGGTCCATCCAGTCCAGCATCCTGCCTCACGCAGTAGCCAGCTAGTCCCCCTGGAGGGCCAGCAACAGGGCAGAGAGGCCAAGGCCTTCCCCTGAGGAGAACCTCAGAAGAGCCCTGCTGGGTCAGACCAGGGAGGGTCCATCTAGTCCAGCCTCCCGTCTCACACAGGGGCCTCAACCAGTTCCTCTGGAGGGCCAACAACAGGGCAGAGAGGCCGAGGCCTTCCCCTGAGAAGGACACCAGAAGAGCCCTGCTGGGCCAGACCAGGGAGGGTCCCTCTAGTCCAGCCTCCCATCTCACACAGGGGCCAGCCAGCTCCTCTGGAGGGCCAGCAACAGGGCAGAGAGGCCGAGGCCTCCCCCTGATGTTGCCTCCAGGCTCTGGGATTCAGAAGCTTAGTGCCTCTGAGTGTGGATGTTCCCCTCAGTCAGTCCCCACGGCTAGTAGCCACGAATCAACAAAGAGGCCGCCAGACCAGGCATGGGCAGAAAGAGGTCTGTGGGTGGGTGGGGGGGCAGTGGTTAACCTCTTGAGGGAGGAGTGCAACTCCGAAATGCTCCTGTGTGCTGGAGGGGGGCCCCTGCCCTAGCTAGCCCTGGCTCTTGCGGCTGAGCTCACTTGAGCTGTGGTGGGGGCTGCATCACAGAACCGTGGCAGGGACCTGGAGCAAGGTTGTTCCTGGGGGCCTTGTGCCGGTTTTCAGCGGGGAGGAGAGACATGAGCAGCAGTACAGAACATTTCTCTTCTGAAGAGCCAAGGACGGCCAGAGCGCCACGTGGCCATCACAGAAACCTTGCATTGATTGGCACCAGCAGCAGTGACAGACGCTTCTTTCTTTCTCTCTCTCTCTTTTGTTTTTGTGTGTGTTGTTGAACCCTCAGGGTGAATTCTCAAGGAACAAGATGTCAGATGCAGGGAGTAGCACAGATGGGAAAACAGAGATGCCCAACGGTAAGAGGCGTGGAGGGGCCGCTCTCTCCTTTCAAGGACGCCCGTCGCTGTTGTCGAGGGAGGCTGGCGGTGTTCTCCCCCACCAGGCGGCTCCGGCTGTGTTCTCCCCCCGGGCGGCAACGAGGCAGGAGTTTGCAAATGGCCATCGCACACCGCGAAGATCTCCTGCACAAATCCTGCCGGCAGAGTCCCCTCCGATGCTTGCACAGGAGAAGCGCCCCTTTGCCCTGTGGCGGAGCGTCCAGGGCGCTGGCTGGCCATCTCTGGGCCAGAGGCCGAACGCTTCCCTTCAGCTCCACTTTAGTCCAGAAGTCCAAGTTGGCAGCCTTGCAAGGACACAAGTCAGAAGTAGTGCACAGAGTCGAGAGGCTGCAGCTTAAAACCGGCAGAGCCCCGTTTGGGCTCCACAGTCGAAGGCAGCAACTGCCTGGCCTGGTGCAGATCTCTGCGCCAGCCGGTGCCTGTGCCGGCGCCACAGGCAGACAGGGGCTCCACCCCGAAGAAGGGCTCAGTGGAGGGCCTCTTCAGGCGACCGTTGCACGAGGGGGGCGCCCGCGTGGCCTGTCTTGTTCGGGGGGCTGCAGGAGAGCTGTGCGGAACGGTGGGTGTGGAGCCCTGAGCCCCCCACGGGGAGAGGCCTGTGGGCACCACGGCAGCCTCCGGCGCCCACCACACCCCCCTTTGGGCCTTGCTGCAGACCCAGGGGCCCAGTCCCCGTCTCCTCTGGGGTTGGTCCCCTTGGCCCCCAACGTGAACCCGAAGGACCGTGGAGGCAGCACAGCCATGTCGGAGGAGCGCTTGCCCCCACCCACCCCCTGGCCCTCTGCAGAAGGACTCTCCTTTTTGGGGGCATGGGGGGGGGGCACGTCCCAAGATTCCGGCGGGGAGGGTGGGGTGGAAATCAAGTGAATAAGTCATGACCTCCGCGTGAGGGCGCCCCGGCATCCAGAGTCCCGCTCCGTGTATCGTGCTGCCAGGCGTGAGGCAGCCCTGCCCTGGGTCCAGCGGGGGCTCTGCAGCCATGGCTGGCCATAGCAGAATGGGTTGAAGGGCATGGGGGCCCTGGCACGCCCTGGGGCTCTTGCCCCTCTGGGCACTGCTCTGAACAAAGACCTCCCTGTCCACCGCTCTGGGGCGGAAGAGATTGCCCGGAGGCACGGCTGTGGGGCTCGGCTCAGACTGAGCCCTGGGTGGCAAGAAGGGGGCTGGAGGGAGGGAGACCCTTGGGGTGGGTGGGGGGGGGAGAAGTCCTCCTTGAGTAGCTTTGGACAGCTCTGGGAGGCTGAACCATCCTTGGGGAAACGGGGGGCCCGGTGGGGACTTGGCAGCGGTTGGGCAAGCCCAATCCGTCCATTACTGTGGTGGCGCTGGTGTCCCAGCCGGATGGCACGGCCCACACTGCAGAGGCCCTGGGCCCGTTGGGGACAAGCCTAGCGTGTTGAAGGGGGGCAGTGACACCCACCCTTGGGTCTAGACTTGGGGGGCAGCTGAACCCGGGCACCTCTCTTCTGCAAGGCAGTGAGTCCTGACGGCCAGTCAGCCTGCCTGCCTGGGTAGAACACGAGTGTGCATAACTCCCATCGTGGCCAGTTTGGTGTAGCCCAGTTTGGTGTCATGGTTAGGAGTGCAGACTCCATTCTGGGAGAACCGGGTTTGATTCCCCACTTGCACCTGCTGATGTGACCTTGGGCAAGCCCTAGTTCTGACAAGAGCTGTCCTTGGAAAAGAGCCGTTTCTGTCAAGAGCTCTCTCAGCCCCACCCGCCTCACAGGGTGTCTGTTGTGGGAAGGGGAAGGGAAAGAAGTTTGTAAGCCGCTCTGAGACTCCTTTGGGTAGTGAAGGGCAGAGTATGAATCCAATATTTTCTTCTTCTTGCCCTGGGGCAGAGTGTGGGTCCCTAAGCTGGGGGGAAGAAAGGGACCTGGCTGTCGCCTGCTGCCGGTGGGGAACTCTCCGGGAACGGGGCAGAACGTAACGGGGGCCTTTTTTGGTTTTGTGCTGCCCAGGGAGTTTGTCCAGCAGCCCAGAAGACATGTCTGGAGCCACGGAGGGGCGGGAGGCCTCTTCCGGCGTGGAAGTGGAAGCCTCCGACCTCAGCCTGAGCCTCACGGGCGACGAGGGGGGGCCCAACCGGGCCTACCCGGAGAGCTCCGCAGAGGAGAAGGACTCGGACAGCATGGACGACACGGGGCACTACTCCATCACCGAGGAGAGCCGGACCTACGATCGCTCTCACTCGGAGGAGGAGGAGGAGGAAGAGGAGGAGGACCTGGAGGTGGAGGTGCAGCACTCTCACCGGCGGGCGCAGCGCAAGCGCCCAAACTGGGACCGGGACTCCTCGGACGACGAGCGCGCCCTGGAGGACTGGATGGCTTCGGAGACGACGGCCCTGTCGCGGCCTCACTGGCAAGCGCTCCGGGCCCTGCGGGGGAGGGAACTGGGCGCCAGCCCCCGCTTCATCTACGACGCCTGTGGGGCCCGGGTCTTTGTGCAGCGCTTCCGCCTCCAGTACGGCCTGGAGCGCCACGTCGGATGCGTCAACACCTTGCACTTTAACCAGCGCGGGACGTGGCTGGCCAGCGGCAGCGACGACCTCAAGGTGGTGGTGTGGGACTGGGTCTGGAGGAAGCCCGTGCTGGAGTTCGAGAGCGGCCACAAAAGCAACGTGTTCCAGGTGAGCGGGCCCCAGAAAGCGCGTGTGCGTGTGTGCGCGTGGGGGGGGGGCTGCATGGGGAGAAATCGGGGCCCTTTAGAGGGTCAGCAGCAGGGGGAGCCTCTCTTGGAGACCACCCGGCCTGGAGTCGTAGTGCCTGCCGGGAGCCTCTTCTGGCTGTGCTGAGCCTCGTGGCAGGGAACTTTGCCAAGAGGGGGGGGGGGCCTGTCACAGTTCTTGTGCTGCAGAAGGTGGAAGAGACACAAAACGTTCCTAGGAAACCTAAAGTAGGTTTACTAATGAAACATAAATGCATGATTTTTAATGACACATAAAATTGGGAAGGGCCTGAAGCTTCGTGGCAGGGCCTCTTCTTGGCATGCAGAAGATCCCAGGTTCAACCCCCGGCAGCATCTCCAGTTAAGAGGACCAGGCAGGAGGTGATGGGAAAGACCCCTCCGCCTGAGACACTGGAGAGCGGCTGCCAGTCTAAGTAGACACTGCTGACCCCGATGGATCAAAGGTCCGATTCTGTAGAAGGCAGCTTCAGGTATTTTTCTCCCGTTCTCACCATACAAGAACTCGTGGGCACTCCATGAAATTGCTGAGCGGTCGGGTTAGAACGGATAAAAAGAAGTCCTTCTTCACCCAAAGAGTGATTAACACATGGAACTCACTGCCACAGGAAGTGGTGGCGGCTACAAGCATGGACGGCTTCAAAAGGGAATTAGATAAGCATATGGAGCAGAGGTCCATCGGTGGATGTTAGCCACAAGGTATAGATAGGGACTCTGGGGCAAGTGATGCTCTGTCTTCTTGGTGCTTGGGGGGGTCAACAGTGGGAGGGCTTCTGGTGTCCTGGCCCCACTGCTGGACCACCTGATGGCACCTGGTATTTCTGGCCACTGCGTGACACAGAGTGTTGGATTGGAGGGGCCACTGGCCTGATCCAACATTGGGGTCTCTTATGTTCTTATGTGTTTGGGAGGGGCCGTGGCCCAGTGGAAGAGCCTCTGCTTGGCATGTGGAAGGTCCCAGGTTCAGTCCCCAGCATCTCCAGTTAAAAGGACCAGGCAGGAAGTGATGGGAAAGACCTCCGCCTGAGACCCTGGAGAGCTGTAAAGAGGGGCTGTGGCTCAGTGGCAGAGCCTCTGTTTGGCGTGCAGGAGGTCCCAGGTTCAGTCACCGGCATCTCCAGTTAGAAAGGACCAGGCAGGAGGTGGTGAGAAAGACCTCTGCCTGAGACCCTGGAGAGCTGTGAAGAGTGGCCGTGGCTCAGTGGCAGAGCCTCTGCTTGGCATGCAGAAGGTCCCGGGTTCAGTCCCCGGCATCTCCAGTTAAAAAGGACCAGGCAGCAGGTGATGGGAAAGACCCTCAGCCTGAGACCCTGGAGAGCTGTAAAGAGGGGCTGTGGCTCAGTGGCAGAGCCTCTGTTTGGCGTGCAGGAGGTCCCAGGTTCAGTCACCGGCATCTCTAGTTAGAAAGGACCAGGCAGGAGGTGATGAGAAAGACCTCCGCCTGAGACCCTGGAGAGCTGTCAAGAGGGGCTGTGGCGCAGTGGTAGAGCCTCTGCTTGGCATGCAGAAGGTCCAAGGTTCAATCCCCAGCAGCACCTCCAGTTAGAAAGGACCAGGCAGGAGGTGGTGGGAAAGACCTCCGCCTGAGACCCTGGAGGGCTGCTGCCAGTCTGAATAGACTGACCCGGATGGATCGAGGCTCTCATTCAGTAGAAGACCGCTTCATGTGTGTTTGTGTCCTATTTGGAATGTTTATGGGATTTAAAAATATAAATGTCTCCATTTTCATAGGGAAAATCGCAAGTATTCACAGTACTCGAGATGGAGTTGCCCTCTGCCGCACCTTATGCTCTCACAGCAGATGGATCTTTAGTTTTTGCCATCTGAGAGGGTTGCAGAAATTACAGGCAGGAAAAGAATACATTAGTAAACAAAAGGAAATGTCATTTGGGCGGAAACTCTGCATGAGAGTCTCAAAGGATGGGACTTCTTGCATGTTTGGTTATTAAGTTAAATAACATTGAAAACACTGATAATATTTATCATCATAAAGCACATACCAGATTGTCGCCCAGACAATGTACATTTAAATAAATAAGATCATAAGAACATAAGAAACGCCAATGTTGGATCAGGCCAAAGGCCCATCCAGTCCAACACTCTGTGTCACACAGTGGCCAGAAATACCAGTGCCATCAGGAGGTCCACCAGTGGGGCCAGGACATTAGAAGCCCTCCCACTGTTGACCCCCCCAAGCACCAAGA
>NW_015161962.1:480838-484381 GCF_001447785.1 Gekko japonicus
GCTCTGTCCCAGTCCTTTTTTTGGACCTGGAAACATGATGTCACCAGCCAGAACTACTTTTGCCCCTGCCCCCCATAAATACCAACAGCCTTAGCCCACCATTTGGGGCTATACTGTGCAGGCATGCTGCATCAATGCTCACTGTACTCAGACTTGGAAGGTAGGCTGTTGCCCCTCTGAAGAACAGAAGCCATTGCTACCAGTACCCTCCCTCTGTCAGAGCTGCTTCTGGGGCCAGCATGACCCTCATCTTGCTCCCCACCCCACCCTTAGAGATGTCATTTATTTGGTGGCATATTTTGAGTGCTTTGTTTGCAGTTATTTTTTTATAAGCTGGTGTTTGAATATATTTTAATAAAGAAAGCACATATAGACAAGCTAGGAACAAGAGTCTAGTAGCACCTTAAAGCAGGGGTGTCAAACTCATTTGTTTTGCGGTTTATAATTTATTTATTTCATTTAGAAAGCCAATAGCATATAGATTTACACAGATTTCATATATACAAACTTCTTGTACAACATGTACTTTTCTTAACAACACAGAATAACAGATTCTTAAGATTTCATTTCATTTTGAACTCTTCCCTTTTTCCCCTTCATTCTTTCCATTTTGGACCAATATATCTTTCTAGGAAATATTACATTCCACAAACTCTTATCAGCGTTGTGTATCTTTCATAATTGTACAAATACCCTCTCATACCTCATAAACAGTTTTCTGCAATCCATATATGGGCTTTAATTTATAGTTTTATACATACTTTTTCCTCTCTTTTTTATTTTTTATATATAAATTTCTGTTTTCCCCACCTTTTCACCACTATGTTATTTCCTTAATTTTCTACTCGGATATACATTATTCTGGTTCCTTATAGAGTATCTTTTCGATTACACACAATCAAGGCTTCTCTAGCTTAGCTCACTCTACATCTAAAGTACCAGATTCTTTTAACACAAATAAATTTTGTAAACCAAACATCAACAAATCAAACATTATTACTAGAAAAGTTTTACCCTCAGCCAACAAATATCATCACCCCATCCATTCAAAACATCCTTTCACATGATTCCCCTATATCCACTAACACCAATACTTTTGTGTTCATAATTAAATACATTAAATCACTTTTCTCAATTTTTCTCATAATTATCACAGCCATTCAATTAATTCATTTTTGCCATATCCCAATATATTTACTCCACTGCTCTATCATTCCTCATCTACTACTAACATCCTCATCCACTACTATCATCCATTATATTAAAAAAAAAAGAAAAAAAAAGAAGAAAATACAATCACTGGTACAGTATTTTCATTGGGCAATAAATTTTAGTCAATTCCCTTTGATCTTATAATTATAGCTAAGCTTTTCCCTCATATAGCTTATTGTTTCTTTTAAACATTTGCAATCTACTTAACTGCCTCAACTTATCTCTATGCCTGCGCCCTTTAATCAAACTTTGCCTTCCATCTTTTCCCCCTTCAATCACTAGTCCCTCCATATCCCAAAATCTACTTTCCTTTTTAAATTTCCAAGCCCTCCGTTTTCTTCTTCTGGGTCTTCTTTTATTCTTCTTTTGTACGGGACTGAAATCTTGTCCATAGTCTTTTGATAATCCAGATTTGAAGTCACTGAGATATTCCACAGTACATATTGTGTCCCTTGGCAGGCTTTTAGAGTCTATACCTTCACTCAGCTTCTCTTTTTTTTTGCAATCGCTGCTCTTCAATTGCACCTCTTCTGGTTCTTTTAATTCTTTCTCTCCTGCACATTGATCGTGCGTTTCTGTCTGTGTCATAAATTCCTTTCTTATTTGAGCACATGCTTTTTTACAGCCTTCTTCGCAGCCTCTTGTCACCGCCTCCTCTATAGCTTTAAGGAACTGTTCCCAATCCATCTCAGCTGTTTCCGTCTCTTTATCACGTTCCTCTCCATTACCAATTATGTGCTCCGTATTCTCCATTTCGGAACAACAAAACCAGCACTTTTAAGTTCTAAATCCAAAATGTATGTCTCTTAAACGTGGGTCGCATAACTAAGCCCGTCCATAAACGCCAGCACATCTTTTCTCTCCCCCGTGCATTTCTCCGTCTGCCATTAAGTCCCGTTTAAGTTCCGGCCGCTTTACTTTACCTTTTTGGACATCGTTTTAAATTGGGGTCTCTTATCATTTCTTCAGCCTTCAGCCTTTCTGTCTCGGTCCTTCCTTTTCTTTCCTCCGTGTTGTAATTCTATTTTTCTTCGGTCTTGAAGTTAAAAACAAAGCGGATGGTCGCGTTTCGTAAAAACATGGCTGGTAGCCATGTTTTCCCTTTCAATTACTTCGGCGTCGGGGCTGTAACCGGACACCCCCCGTCTTGCCGAGAGCGGGGGGGCCGGAAAAAAATGCCCCCTGCACCAGCTCCCATCACCCGGGTGCCGGTCTCGCCCCCCAGACAAGCAGGGGGGTCCGAACAAAGTAAAAGTGACTCGGGCAGGGACGGAGCACCTCGCGCCCCCGCCTGCCCGCTAACGCGCCGTACCGGAAGTCCGCCCCACATCCCCATTTGCCATGTTGACGCCCACTCGCCCATCCTTGACAGATCCCTTTGGAGTGCCTCACAATCCTCACTGGTTTTCACCACCCTGAACAACTTTGTATCATCCGCAAATTTAGCCACTTCACTGCTTACTCCCATCTCCAAATCATTAATGAACGAGTTAAAAAGCAGTGGACCAAGTACTGATCCCTGCGGTACCCCACTGCTTACCCCCCTCCACTGAGAAAATTGCCCATTTATACTCACTCTCTGTTTTCTATTAATTAGCCAGTTTTTGATCCATAAAAGGACTTGTCCTTCTATCCCATGATTTTTGAGCTTACTTAGGGGCCTTTGATGAGGAACTTTATCAAAAGCTTTCTGGAAGTCAAGGTAAATAATATCTATTGGATCCCCCTTGTCCAAAGAACTGCATATAGTGCACTCCAGTTTTCTTTTTTTTTTAATTGCTCCTTGAAATTCACCAGTTTTCCCAGTTTGATGCTGTGTATATGGAAGCTTCTCTCATTCAAAAAGTGAAAATTCCCTCAGTTTTATGTGTTACTTTGGTGAAAAAACCCTTGCTTTAAAAACCATTTTGTTCATTCTAAAAGAGAAAATACTGCATTGGAGTGTATATCACTTCTCCAAATTTTCCCATTTTTCCAGTCAAAAAAAGGTTTTATTGAGGTCCTCAGGGAAAAACCTTTTCCAATTTTGTCCTGTCCCCCCCCCCCAACTTCACATCTCTTTATGGGAATTACGGTTGCCTAATGGATGGAGGCTGCGGTGGCTCAAGTGGTTAAGACGCTGAGCTGCAGACTGGAAGGCCGGTAGCTCGGCAGTTCGAGACCCGAGTGCCGCGTGACGGAGTGAGCTCCTGTCTCCAGTCCCAGCTCCTGCCAAACTAGCAGTTCGAAAGCAAGAAATAGCAAGTAGATAAAGAGGTACCGCTTCGGTGGGAAGGTAACAGCATTCCGTGCGCCTTGGTGTCTAGTCATGCTGGCCACATGACCACGGAG
>NW_015161962.1:484668-494390 GCF_001447785.1 Gekko japonicus
GCAGGGGTCGCCATCAGGCTGGAGCTCTGCTCCACACCAAACTTTTGGAAACTTTAGACAATCCTCCAAAACCTTAGGCAATTAAAAAAAACAAAGGGGAGGGGGGGAGGAGGAGAAGAAGGAAGTCTTTATCTGGCAAGCCTCAGCCTGCAGCCACTGAGGTGCTCTGGAAGACGAGAAGGGCCCAGCCGGAGGAGCTCCCACAGCAGCAGTCGCCAAAAGGCCAGCCACTGTGGCTGGGAAGGGGAAGAAAGAAGCCAGGGAGGGGTCCCCCCCAACGCCTCTGGAGGCGGTGAGGTGACCTGGGAAACTACCCGGAGGTGGCGAGGCTGGCTGTGCTAGGTGAGCAACCAGAAGGGGCAAGTGTGATCGGTCCAGGGGCCCCCCAGCCTTGGCACGATGCAGCGTGAGGTCCGTCCCCCTGCAGACGGGTCCCCAGGAAGCATGGCCAGACCAGTGCCCAGTTTCCCCCAGGGGCCACGGGGACGGCACAGGAACCGGCTTCCCTTCCCCGGGGACGCACGCAGCCATGCAGGCAGACCCCAACCTGGTGCCGCAGGTCCATTCCCCCCCCCCCCGTGCTGTGTACCTGGGGCCCAGAGTGTTGCAGGCCCTTCGGGGACGGTGGCCTTCGTCTTTGCCATGGGGAACCGCCGATGACAACCAAGGAGGCAACGCAGCACCCCCAAGCTTGCCGCCTAGCCGTAGGGGACGTTGGGAGGCGGCCGGAAGCCAGCAGGGCCCACCGCGGGAGAGGACCTCTCCCTCCCCCCATCCCTCCCCTGCACCATCCGGGTCGGAGCCCCTCCCCACCACCCCCGCCCGAATGGAGGAAGCCCACCATGGGGCAGAGGCACGCAGATCCTCATTCTTCGGAAGCTTCCGTGGGGGGTGAGGTCCAGGGCGGCAGACACCGAAGCCTGCCCAACGGAGCCGGAACCCAGGAACTGGTGCCCCCAGCCAGGAGGCAGCGGAGGCGCCGACCCTCCCCGGTGTCGGAATGTGGGGAGTCCTCCTCGAGGGTGACTTCTGCCAAGGGCGAGTGGTCGGGGGAGGAGGTGGGGGGTCCAAAAAAAAAATTCCGAGCAGAGCATTTCCAAGGCCTTCTGAACGAGGCGGCTACCAGACGGAGGGGCCAGAAAAGCCAAGTAGACGGCAGCGGGGTCTAAAGACCTGCCAGAGTGTGGACGGTTCCCCACTTCCCGCGAGGGGCCTCGTCGAAGCAGGACGGGCCTTGCTGGGCAGCAGCAATGCATTGATTCATTCACATGGCAGTTCTGCACACTGCCAGAGGATCCTGTGGAGGACCTTAATGTACGTCTGGCGGACACACGGGTGGTGGCGGTGGTGGCCTTGCACTCCAGAGCCATGCTACCCAAGGACCGGGAGAATGCGCTCTAAGACTCAGCGGACAGGAAGGACGGATCAGTGCTAAAGAAATTGCATGAGGGGTCCTCTGTGGCCATCAGGGCATCAAATGGGACACCTGCCATCGTTATCTGAGCAGACGATCTGCTGCAGAACCCGGGTATAAGCCCGCTGGATCTTAAGAGGTCCCTGCTCAAGGCGAAGAGGGCAGCAGAGTTCGCCTCTGATGATGCCTCCCAGGACACAATGCCGTTTTGCACCAGGGCGCAAGAGGCAAGCATCATAAGAAGAAGGAATATCTGGTTAAAACACTGGAAGGTGGATCCGTTGTCCACAAGCAACCTCTCACCAGAAAAATCCTCTAGCAGGCTCCTTTTTGGGGAATCCAATCTCGATAAGGTCCTCATCGAGGCAGGAGGAGGAGAAGAAGAAGAAGAAGAAGAAGAAGAAGAAGAAGAAGAAGAAGGCGATGCGTTCATCCTCAGCTAGCAGAGATAAAGAATCCAAAGCCCAGATCACATCAGTCCTTTCGCAGCTTCAGACATTCAGGGCAGGGAGGGGGGGACACAAAGGAATTACGGGGGTTTCAGGCCCTTTGGATATCGTTCCAAGACCAGTGTTCCCTCTAAGCTGAGTTAGTGTGAGCTAGCTCACAGTTCTTTAGCCTCCGGCTCACACATTTTTGTCTTCGCTCAGGAAGGAGGGCTCCAGAGCAAACTCATTTATGCAGCAGCTAAATCGCCCGCTCACAACTCTAATGCCAGGAGGAGCTCACAAAGTAGGATTTTTGCTCACAAGGAGACTCCACAGCTCAGAGGGAGCATTGTCCAGGACCCAGACCTCCAGTACCCTTTGGGCAGGACAGAAACCTGCCTGCCAAAAAACTCTCCCTGCCTGACTACCTCGTTGGAGGTTGGCTTCAGCCCTTTTCGGAGGCATGGAGCTCTTCAGCGTCGGATGGATGGGTCTTGTCAGTTATCATGGAAGGCTGCAGGATAGAGTTCGTGACTACAGCCCCTCACCAATTTGTACCATCCCGGGTCCCAAGACCCCAGGAGAGACGCTATCTGCTAAATCAGGCAATGCAGCACTTGGCTCAGATAGGCTCGGTAGAAGAGTCCCTCCAAACCGACAGTATGCTTTGTGGCTCCCAGGCGATCCAGTGACTGGAGAGCAGTGTTGAACCTAAAGAGTCTCGACAACTGGGTGAAAGAGCAAAAGTCCTGGATCGCCTGGGACTCCTGACGTCACGTCCTACAAGTACGGAAAAAAGAAGACATCCTCCTAACCGCCCTTGATCGTAGGGAGGCCTGCCGTCCTGTTTTTGTGCATCCACGCTCCAGACAATTCCTCCACTTCTACCACCAGAGGTGCCGTTTCTAGTACCGGGCCTGGTCCTCTGGCCTCTCCTAAGTCCCAGGGGTGTTCACCAAGGTTATGGTGACCTTGGTGGCAAAACTTTGGCAGAAGGTGATCCACGTGTACCCCTGTCTGGACGGCACGCTGCTTATAAGGGCAAAGGACATGGCCACTTCTGTGAAATTCACAGAGGGGACCATGGAAGTGCTGCAAGCGCACGGGGGTTTCTCATCAACAACCCAAAAGGTCGAGGGACCTAGTCCACCTGGGAGCCAGAATCCACGCACGCCTAGCCAAGGTCTTTCTCCCAGTAGAGAGACGGCAGGAGATCAGATCCGTGGTTGTGGATGTCTGGAGCAGCAGCTCCGCAGATCTCATGCCGCTCTCAGTGGAGCGGGGCCTCATGGTCTCCACCACAGACTTGACTCGGTGGGCCTGGTTCCGCTCCGGAGCCCTGTGGTGGGGGAGCCATCTCCCTTTTCGAAGGGACATCACAAACCGCCGGCACCAGCAGATCAAGATTCCAGACAACCTGAAGAAGGGACTGAAGTGGCAGATGGTGCACAAGAGCCTGTCCAAGGGGACCAGCCTCACTCGGCCACCCCACATCGTCGTAACCGCGGGTGCAAGCAAGAGAGGTGGGGGGGGTATGGTGACGCCGCAATCCCAGGACTGAGGGCGAGGACGCGCGGTCTCACCCCGGCCCACGGGCCTGCTCTCTGCGCTTTCCCATCCGTGACCCTCGCCAGCCAGCCTGGTTCTCATCAGGAGGGAGGAGGCGGAAGGGATATTTATGGCGCCCACAGCCTGGGAACTGAAAGGGCAGACTTAGTGGGGAGCATTCTGCTCCAGTCAAGAAGGCCGACTACGAGACGCAGATGTAACCACGCGTGGCTCACGTGCAGGAGGTGAGCAAGCGGCAAGAAGCTGGGCCCGTTCCATCCCTCCTATAAGGACATTGTGGCCTTCTTCTGTGGTGGTTGGAAGCAAGAGCTTGAAGCCCAACACGCTCCAGAGGCAAGTCGCAGCCCTCCGTTCCAGGCTCAGGGGCTCAAGAACCCATCCACGGGCAGACCCTTCCTTCGTGCCCAGCATTAGCTCAGCCTTTCACCTCCATCAGCCACGGGCTCTGCTGGCCTTCCGCCCAAAGAAGCCAAAGGCTGGCTCAAGGGCTCTGCGCCTTTACTCCAACAGAAGAGCAGCTTTCAGACTCTCTGGCTCCTTGTTCGCCTCACACAGCAGCCAGAATCTGGGCAGGAGGGTAACCAAGTCCCACCGTTGCCTTCCACACATCCAGAGCACACGGGGCGCAGGACTTGATGCGGCCACAGCAGCCCCCCCCCGAGCTGCGGCTGTGGGGATTGGCGGAGCGGCTGCCACTGGGGCATCCTTCTCAGCCTTCGCCAAGCACCGTAGGACTGGCCAGGCGGCCTCAGCGGAAGCAGCCTTTGGCGGGAGGGCCCTGCGGCAGGGGGTGGAGCCGTAGGCCTTGGAAGGACCCCGCCCAGAAGGACGGCCTGGGTGAGGGTTAATGGCCTGGATGACTCCCACACACACACACACACACACCGAAGGGGAACGGAACCCTGGAACTTACCTGGAGGTTTCTTCTCTGCAGTGGGGCAAAGTTATCCACTCCCCCCCCCCCCCAAAAAAAAAGAGAAGTGGAAGAGAGAGAAAAAGAGGATGTCAAGGAAATTATCTCAGCAGGGGAAGTAAGAAAGACGTGTGCAGAGAATGTAGACAGCAGGGCTTGGACCACGACTGCAGGGTCATAGGATAGAATCATAGCGCTTGAAGGGACCTCCAGGGTCATCTAGTCCAACCCCCTGCACAGGTCAGGAAATCCACAAATACCTCCCCCTCGACACCCGCAGCGACCCGTTCCACGCCCAGAAGATGACCAAAACCCTCCAGGATTGCTTCCTGACCCCAACGTGGCGATCAGCATTTCCCTGGGCGCATGAACTGAGCACTGAGGCCTCAACCCTCCCTGCCCTCCCTTCTCGTGATCTGCCTCAGTTCACAAATCGTAGGGTCAGCCCACGACCTCTCCAGTAGGGCTCCACGCAATATTTGCATAACCCGACCTGAGTGAGCAGAGGCGTGTGACCCAACCCGCTTGGATGGCTTCACCCCATTGAGAAGAGAAGAAACCTTCCAATAAGTTCCCAGGTTTCGTTCCACCACCAGTGCTGTAGGTCCTTATGTAAAAATCTCCATACGGAGCCGTGAGTGTGAGTGAAACCTCACTTCCTGCAGAAGAGAGGATAGTTCGTAAGAGTGCTCCCCAAAACTTCCAGGTTCTCCGTTGGATAAAAATCAAAAGCAGGTCTTTATAACACGGAGAAGGCTGTGTGTGTGTGTGTGTTTGTGGCCTTCACATCTCTACTTTGGCCTCCCAGTAGCAACCAGTGTTCCCTCTAAGCTGAGTTAGTGTGAGCTAGCTCACAGTTTTTTAGCCTCCGGCTCACACATAGAATCACAGAATGTTAGAGTTGGAAGGGGCTTGCAGGTCATCTAGTCCAACCCACTGCACTCTGCAGGAGCATAGCCGAAAGAGAGCCCTACAACATACCCGAAAGAGGGTAGTCCATCCTCCGCTCCGAAACCTCCAGTGAAGGAGCCTCCACCACCTCCCGAGGCAGTCTGTTCCACGGCTCCACCACTCTTACAGTTAGGAAGTTTCTCCTGATATTTAGCCGGTATCGACTCCCTTGTGATTTCCACCCATTAGGTCTAGTCCTGCAATCCGGAGCAAGAGAGAATAGCTTTTTTTGTCTTAGCTCCGGGATGGCTCCAGAGCCAGCTAATTGATGCAGTAGCCCAATCACTCGCTCACAACTTTAATGTCAGTAGCTCACAAAGTAGAATTTTTGCTCACGAGACACCACAGTGGCAGCAACTCCTCTGGAAGTCCCTAAGCGGAAGCCAAGTACAGCTCACTGGCCTGGCCTTGATCTCTGCCTTGGGCCACGTTGGGGAGCCGGAGTGGAAATGGGAAACCGTCCCTTGGGTGGTGGCCAGTGTTCCCTCTAAGCTGAGTTAGTGTGAGCTAGCTCACAGTTTTTGAGCCTCTGGCTCACACATTTTTGTCTTGGCTCAGGAAGGACGGCTCCAGAGCAAACTAGTTTATCCAGCAGCCAAATCTCTTGCTCACAACTTTAATGCCAGTAGCTCACAAAGCAGAATTTTTGCTCACAAGACCCCACAGCTTAGAGGGAACATTGGTGGTGGCCCCTCCTCCCTTGAAGCTGGAAGCTAGCTGCGGTGGGGGACGGGACGTGTGCACTTGCAGGAGGGTTTCTCCCCGGGCTCCAGGGGCTCACTCCCCTCTTCTGTCCCGGCAGGCCAAGTTCCTCCCCAACAGCGGTGACTCCACCATCGCCATGTGCGCCCGTGATGGCCAGGTGCGAGTAGCGGAGCTTTCGGCCACCCAGTGCTGCAAGAACACCAAGAAGGTGGCCCAGCACAAGGGCGCTTCGCACAAAGTAAGTCGGAAGAGGGGGGAGAGCCGGGGCCCCGCCTGGGGGGGGGGAGCTGGGGTTATCCAGCACGGGGCTCGCAGAGGGAGCCCATGCTTGCCCAGGACACGCAAGCCCTCACTTTCCAGCAAAACTACTTGTCCTTCTCTGCCTAAAATAGCAGCCCCCAAAACCTTCCTGAGGAGTGATGGCCACCTGGCCTCGTTCAGGAAGTGGGGTTAGTCCTGGAGTGATGGGGGAGCTGAGGAGCCGCCATAGAGCCGACTTCCAGACAAATGGGGATCTTTTAAGGGTGCATGGACAGATTGGGGGTGGCAGTGGAAAGATGGAACTGTGCGGGGCCCCCCATCTTCTGTCTTCTGTCTTCACCAAGGGCCACAGGCAGCCTCGGCTGTGAGAAGACAGCCTGCCAGGGAGGGGATTTCCACCCCGCCCCCTGCCCGGAGAGGCCCTGTTGCGAGTCTGTGGCAATCTCTGGCTTCCCCTGGAATCCCTTTTGTTGGCCCCCCACCCCGGGGGGACTCCTGGCTGGAGGGGTGCTTGGAAGGGTTTGGGGGGGGCGGGCAGTGGGCACTTGGCCCGCATGCCCCCCTTCCCCGTGGCTGTGGAGCCTGCTTCCCTGGGAGTCCACGCCCCTGCCTGCCTGCCTGTCTTTCAGCTGGCCCTCGAGCCGAATTCTCCGTGCACTTTCCTGTCGGCCGGCGAAGATGCCGTCGTCTTCACCATTGACCTGCGACAAGACCGGCCTGCTTCGTAAGTGGCGGTTGGAGCCCTTTGGTGCCAGGCAGTCCTCTCGGGGCTCACGTGGCCGCGGTGGGCAGGGACCTGTGGCTTCCCCCTGGGGTGGCCGCAGTGGCGGCAGCTTTCCCTGCCGTTTCCTGTTCAGGCACTTGATGGCTCTCAGGCTGCACTCTGTCCTTCTCCCCCCCCCATTGCAAAGGTGGTTTTGCTTGACTGCTCGGCTTGGGGGGGGGGGGTCCAAGCGAGTTTCCCCGCCTTGGCTGCCGGGGCGCTCTCCCCTCCTCTGGCCTCCCTGGAGCCGCAGAGCACAGAGGTCAGGTCTGCCCGAGTGCTGCATGTTCCCCGAGTCTCTAACTATTTGGGTGTTTGGAGGGCTGCTTTCCCAGGGTGGATTTATGGGCCCCCCCCCCCCCCCGCAGGTGTTGGTGGGAGGAGCGGCAGTGGCCGGCGAGGGGCTTGTGGGGCTGTCGAGCCCTGGCTCCAGGGTGACTTTGCTCTTGCGCTTAGGAAACTGGTGGTGACGAAAGAGAAGGAGAAGAAAGTGGGCCTGTACACCATCTACGTGAACCCCTCCAACACGCACCAGTTTGCAGTGGGGGGCAGAGATGAATGTGTCCGGTGAGCCCGGTTTGTCCCCCCCCCCCCGGGGCCTGGCCCTGGGATCCTGCCAGGTGGAATGCGCCGGGCCTGTGAAAGGGCGGGAGCCAGAAGGGCTTTTTTGGAGGGAACCCTGGTTGTCTGGTGGGGGGGGGGGGGGCAGGGTCTTGGGGGCCATGCTGGGAGCAAGAGAGAGATGGGATTTACACCCCGCCCTTCTTTACCCAAAGGTGTCTCAGAGCGGCTTACAAACACCTCTCCCTCCCCCTCCCCACAACAGACACCCTGTGAGGTGGGTGGGGCTGAGAGAGCTCTGACAGAAACTGCCCCTGAGAGAACAGCTTTTGCCAGAACTACGGCCTGCCCAAGGTCATCCAGCCAGGTGTGAGTGGAGGAGGAGTGGGGAATCAAACCCGGCTCTCCCAGATCAGAGTCCGCCTGCACTCAACCACCACACCAAACTGGCTTGTGGTCGCTACAAAGGGAGGGTGGAGGCCACGGCCCCTGGTGCAGGGCAGGAGAAGAGCCCGTTGCCCTCTTTGTCTCATCCTCGCGGCGCCACTCAAGCAACGGGTGCCGTCGCTCGGATCTGGCCTCTCCTCCCGTGGGGGGGATCATCGGATGACTCCAGCCCTCCTCCGGTGGTCCTTGGCAGCAGCCAAGTCCGGGGTGCCCCTTCCCCTCCTCAGGGGCCTTCCTTCGGAGGCCGGGTGACTGGCGGGCTCTCCTCCTTCCTTCCGGCAGCACCCGGAAGGCCACCGCGCCTGCTCCCGCTCACCTGCAGATGAGATCTTCCCCGACCCTCTTCTCTGGGCCCACTGGTCCAAGCCCGGGAGGGGGAGGAGGAGGGCCCCGGAAGCCCCTCCCCTCTCTCCCTCTCTCTGGGTGTCGGCTGCCGGACACCCCCCAGGGTCCCGTTTGTGCCCTTTTATGGCGCAGCCCCATCCCAGCTCCCCTCCGCGAGTGGGGACGAAGAAGGTTTATGAAATTACGCACAGGGGAGGGAGAGCAGGCAAAGAGAGCTTCTTCCCCCCTCTCTCAAAAGACGAGCGCGTCCAGTAGAGTTGATGGCCGGCAGATTCGGGACAGACAAAAGCGAGTGATTAAAATGTGGGATTCGCTGGCAGAGGTTGCAGCGAGGACCAAGGCTCCCTCTCTGAGCTCTGGAGGGTCTCGTGAGCAAAAATCCTACTTGGTGAGCTGCTGGCATGAAAGTGGTGAGCGAGCGACTTGGCTGCTGCGTCAGTTGGTTTGCTCTCGGAGGCCTCCTTCTTGAGCGAGGACACAAATGTGTGAGCCGGAGGCTAAAGAACGGTGAGCCGGCTCACACTGACTGGATGGACCAGGAGTCGGACCCACCAGGCCCCCTGCTGCGCTTCCAGGGACAGAGGTCCCAGGAGTTCAGCCAGTCTCAGGAAGACCCGGACAGGTCCCCCACCCCAGCCTCCGTGCAGCTCCACCTGGCACGCCAGTCCGGTGCTTCCTGGCCGGGAGGCAGGGGGGTGCTCAGGAGAGGAGACGCCTCCTCCAGCACGGGGCTCTTCCCCCCCCCCCACCGAGAGGTTCCCTCTCACCTCACCGAGGTCACTGCGGGGCCACAACACTGCGGTGCTGCGCCAGGGCCCCCCGGACCACCAGCCCCCCCAGGGAGGCTCCGGGGTTGTTCCCCAGCCCGGGTCTCGTTGAGGAAGCCCTGAAGACAGTGTGGGCCGTCCCCGAGGAGGCCGGAGCCTGCGTGTGGGGGCAGGCACCACGAAGGATGCCCCTGTCATGGCCGGGCACCGGGGACCCCGCAAATAGAAGGCACGGGGCTCTCTGTGGGGAAGGCTCCTGGAGCCTCAGCCCTGGCTCTCGGGCCCGGATCGCCCGCTTCCGACGGGCCCTTTCGGGGGGGGGGTGAGCCCCTGCAGAAGCCCGACTCGGGTCTGGTCGGCCTGGGACAAGCTCTGCTAGAAATCAGCGTCTCACGCTAGAAAGGAACGTGCCTCCACTTGAACGGGGCCTGGAGGTGGGGGCATTGCAAAAGATGGGTTGTGTGGTCTCTCGTCCCCCCCCCCCAAGCAGCGGGATAACCCCTTCTAGTTTACCTTCCATTCCATTGATGGGGGGGGGGTGTGACTCGTCTGACACGGGGGGGGGGCTGTGGGTCAGTGGAAAAGCCTCTGCCTGGCA
>NW_015161962.1:494682-498185 GCF_001447785.1 Gekko japonicus
CCCCTCTGAGACTCCTTTGGGTAGTGAAGGGTGGGGTATGAATCCAATCTATTATTATTATTATTATTATTATTATTATTATTATTATTATTATTATTATTATTATTATTATTATTATTATTATTATTATTATTATTATTATTATTATTATTATTACTATTACTATTCATGGCCCTTTTTTACACACTAAGGGAAATGCTGATTTATTTATTTTTATTTAACTTTCGATTTTACTGTACCGCCCACACCCCTAGGGGTCTCTGGGCGGTTTAGACTGTAGTGGTTCTAATAACCCGTCTATCCCTAACTTGGGCCACACATATGATAGGGGAGGGAAGCCTACCAGCACCACTCTGGGGTCAGGAAGCCGTCCTGGAGGTTTTTTGCCCTCTTCTGGTCGTGGAACAGGGGTCACTGTGGGTGTGTGTGGGGGGAGGCATTTGTGAATTTCCTGCCCTGTGCAGGGGGCTGGACTGGTTGACCCCGGAGGTCCCTTCCAGCTCTATGATTCTGTGCCCTGTGAGTGGGGGACGGGGTGGGCCCCTCTGCCTGAGACCCTGGAGAGACCAGGCTGACCTTGATGGAGGTGGGGGGGGGACTCTGACTCAGCCGAAGGGACCCTCATGCGTATCCTGCGTGATCGTGTCGCCTTTCCCGGTGCCAAAGCATCCACCTGTGGGTGGCGTTGAAGCACGTGATGGGTTGGGAGTGCCACTGGGCGAGGGGCTCCTTTTCACCTTGGCAAGCCAGTCTTCAGGAAGGGAGCGGAGTGCTCTTGGCTCTGATGTGTGGGTCGCTCTCTCTACCCCCCCCCCCCCCTTGCGACCACTATGACCTTCAGGGCTCCCTTGACTCCGGACAGCCAGTGTCTGAGCCCTCCTCCTCCCCTCCCCCCAACCAGGGGCCTGCCCCAGTGCTGCTCCCCCCTCAGGAAGGCCCCTGGCCTGCCCTCCCTCCGTAGTGCTGCTCTGTGCCTGGCGTGTGGTGTGCTGCCCCCTGCTGGGTGGGCGGGCACAGAGCCTTCAGACCTTCCGGCTGCTGCCCTGACACACACACCCCGCCGCTTGTCTTGGCATAATAGGATCTACGATCAGCGGAAGATAGACGAGAACGAGAGCAACGGGGTGTTGAAGAAGTTCTGCCCGCCCCACCTGGTAAGAAGTGGGTTTTCCCCTCCCCTGGGCCTCCTCCTCCCCCCAAGTGGGCACCGGCAGGTTTACCAGAAGGGGGAGGGCAGGGTGTGTGTGTGTGAGAGAGAGCAGGTTCCAGTTTAGCCATGGACCTCATCTGTCTGTCTGTCTGTCTGTCTGTCTGTCTGTGCCTGACCTCCTGCAGAGGCTGGGGAGGGAAGTCAGCAGCAGAGCACCGGCCTGGCCCGCCACACAGCTCCCAGGGGGTTGCATCCTTCCGTTCAAGGTGTTGGGGGGGGGGGAACAGACCTGACGGGCCCCCGGTGCTTCCGTTCCCCCCCCCCCCCCCCCCCGCTCCTTGTGGGCAGGCGCAGTCGACTTCTCTGGAAAGCGGCGCTCCCGGGCGGCTCCTCCTCCTCGTGGGTGAGCCGTGCAGAGCCGATTCTGCCACTCCTTGGGAAGGCAGAGAGGCCCTGAGGTGTGTTCCGTCTGCTTCTTTTCCCTCCTCCCAGGTCAACAGCGAGTCGAAGGCCAACATCACCTGCCTGGTGTACAGCCACGACGGGTCGGGTGCGTGCACGTCCCCGGGGGGGGGGGGGGGGGGCCCCCCCCGGGGGGGGGGGGGGGCTTCAGACAGAGGGCTGCCTGGCACTTGCAGGCTCCTGGGGGAGCAGGGGCTGTCTTCCTGTCCTCTCCCCCATCTGGCCAGAAATTGGTGGTTGGCATAAGTGACGGCGCAGGCGACGCTCTCCCAGCTGGATGGGCTTCTGTGGCTGTCAACGAGCCCCTCCCGTGCCAGAGGGGCCCGCCTTCCCTGGGGAGGGACTCCCTGCAGGTCCTGCTGAGGATGCGGCTCCCTGCTCGTGTCCCTGGGGGTGGGGGGTGTCCCCCAAGGGGAGGGGGTGCGCCCGCGTCCCGGGGTCTGCTTGAGGGCTCCGGCATGTCGTTGCAGAACTCCTGGCCAGCTACAACGATGAGGACATCTATCTCTTCAACGCGTCCCACAGTGACGGAGCGGAATACATCAAGAGATACAAGGGGCATCGGAATAGCGCCACAGGTGCTGATCCGGCGTGTGTGTCTGTGTGTCCCCCGGGGGGTTCCCTGAATCCTTTGAGTGGTGCGGCCGAGAGGCTGCCGTAAGGTTGGCCCGGGGGCACGGGACCGTCTCCTGCCTGGGGATCAGGTCTGGGGGGTCCTAGCTGACCACCGTCGGCCTGGGCCGGTGGGAGTTCCCCCCCCCCCACAGAGGCTTTCCCTCCCGGCGGGGCCTGGCTTTCTCTCGGCCCCCGAACAGCCTTGGCTAGTGGGATGGTGATCCCCCCCCCCACGGCAGTGGCTTCCGGCAGGAATTGGCCACAGGGAATAGCATTAATTGGCGGTGAAATGCTTGTATCCAGCTGAGCTCCCCGAGCATTAAAGCTGGAGGTCACGAAGAAAGGTAAGGAGTTGAAATAAAGGGGAACCACGGCAGTCGGCAGACTCCTTCCCCCTCCCAAGCCTGGTCTGAACACCTGCAGCTGAGCAGCCGGAGGGAGCGCAGGCGGGTAGGGGGGGACTGTTCTGGGGAGCAACTCCCAGAGTTGGGGGGGTTTCCCCCCAAAGGAGGAGGTCTTGGGTCACCAGCTGAAGCCGGGCGGGGGGGGGGTCCCCGGCTCTGGGCTCTTGGTCCCTGTGGGTGTGTGTGTGTATCCTGCCCTCCCCGGGATTTCCACGGCCCCCCCCCCCCCGTGAGCGTGCCCGAAAGCCCACCTGAGCGGCTCTGTCCCCTTCCAGTGAAAGGCGTCAACTTCTACGGCCCCAAGAGCGAGTTCGTGGTGAGCGGCAGCGACTGCGGCCACGTCTTCCTGTGGGAGAAGGCCTCCTGCCAGGTGGTGCAGTTCATGGAAGGCGACAAGGGGGGCGTGGTGAGTGGGGGCTTGTGCCCGGAGGGGGCGGCCGCTGCTGCTGTCCGGTCCCTGGGCGGGGGTCCTCGCTCCAGCCCCACCTCCGGGGCCCTCCTGATCCCCAGGGCTCCCGTTCGTTTGTTTGTTCCGGGGCTCGTGGAGCACCCCCGAGGAGGCCGCCGGCCGTGTCTGGCTCCAGGGAGCCTCGGTGGCGTTTGGGGGGAGAGTGAGGGGGCTGCCCTTCCCTGCGGAAGCCGCACCATGGCTCAGAGAGGCCCCCCCCCCCGTATCTGTTCCGCCGCAGGTCAACTGCCTGGAGCCCCACCCACACCTTCCTGTGCTGGCCACCAGCGGCCTGGATCACGACGTCAAGATCTGGGCCCCCACGGAAAAGGCCCCCACTCAGCTGACCGGCTTGAAGGAGGTGAGGGGGCGGGGGGGCACTTTTCTCCGGGGCCTCGGCCTCCTCCGGCTGGTGCCGCTTGGC
>NW_015161962.1:498658-498975 GCF_001447785.1 Gekko japonicus
AGGGAGGGAGGGAGGGCGCGCGATGGGCTCGCTCAGACAGGCCCCCTCCCCTCCGCTGGCTGACGGCTCTTCGTCCTCCTCTGCAGCGCCGAAGAGACCCTGGCGTGGGGGCAGCGGACAGCGACTCGGAGGACTCCCTCAGCTCCTCGGACACGTCGGACGACGACGAGGAGGGTCCAGACCGAGTGCAGTGCATGCCTTCCTGAGGCCTCCGCGGATATGGGGCGCGGGGCGGAAATGACAGGGCGGACACTGAAAACAAAGGCCCCCCCTCCTGCTTTTAACGCACCACCTTTTTTTTTTTTGCTTTTTATCAG
>NW_015161962.1:499240-501637 GCF_001447785.1 Gekko japonicus
AGCAGGGTCTCGGCTGCCTCCCCACCCCCCAGCGCTGTGGGGAATGGGTTGTGAGTTCTTTTCTTCCCTTGAGCTGTTGGTGGGAGCTCCGTGGGATGTGGCAGAGGCCCGTGGATTTTTTCTGTTTTTTCTGATGAGTGCCACCGCATGTCCCCCCCTCCCCTCTCCGCACCCCTCTGGTTTTTTCTGCTTCCAGGACGAGCGCCCTCGGACTCTTTCGCCCTCCCCTTTTGGGGCATTCTGCCCTCATTGTTTTTCGTTGTGTTTTTTCTCTCTCCTCTCCCGTAGCCGCCGCCGCCCAGTGGGCTGCCTAGGATGCCTTTTGCTGAGCTTATGGGGCGCCCCTCCCTCCCTCCCTCCCTTAGGAGCCGCCCGCCTGCCCGCCAGGCTCTGGGCAGAGTTTGCTTGCCTCTAGTTTGTACATATTGGTGATTTGCACTTGACCCGTCTCCTGCCCCGCCCTCCCCGAAGGAAAGTCCAGTTCCAGGCAGAGGCAGAGGAGCTGATGGCCCCTCCCCCCCCACACAGACACTCTCCCCCTCCCTCGTGGCCGCGGGGAGGAGAGGGGAGGGCTCCGCTCCCATCCTTGGACAGGAGGTTATTTTTTCTCTTCCTCTTCGGAGTTATCCATTTGTTCTTTGGGGAAAAGAGATATTTCCCCCTTACTGCTGTTTAGAGGCCTAATTTTATATGTATTAAGACAAGAACCAAATTAAACTTGGATGTTATCAAGTTAAAATTATTGTAAAAGTTTAAATATATATATATTATATAAATGCAATAAAGACTTGAGAGAGAGAGAGACCTGCTGGAAGTGTCTGAGGAAATGGTGCAGGCCGCCTCCTGCAGGGTCCTGAAGAGGCGAGGGGAGGGGGGCCTCCCTCTCAGGAGCCGGGGGTCTCGGCCTTTGGGGGGGGCCATCTGTAGTGGCCCCGGTGTCTCTGCTCCCCCCCCCCAGCAGTGCTGTGCTGACAGTTCCAGCCTTTCTGGTTCCTAGTTCATCAGCAGAGGCGGCACCCCTTGATTGAGGCTAATGCAGTCTTGGGATCCGTCAGCAGGAGCCTTGTGTCCAGGTGGTCGTTCCGCTCTCTTCTGCTCTGGTCAGGGGCCTCACCTGGAGTCCTGGGTCCAGTTCTGGGCACCACATTTTAGGGAGGATGCTGACAAGCTCGAGCGTGTGCAGAAGAGGGCAACCGGGATGGTGAGAGGGTTGGAATCCCGGTCTTACGAGGAAAGGCTGAAGGAGTCGGGTCTGTTTAGCCTGGGAAAGAGAAGGCTCAGAGGGGACACGATTGCAGTCTTCAAGTATCTGAAGGGCTGTTGTGTAGAAGACCAGGCGAGTGTCAGGACTTCTTCCCCCTTTCCTCCAGCAGACTGGAGCACCTGCAGGAAAAGTTCTTCCCTGAGCAGGAGGAAAGGGCGTGTTGGGGGGGAGGGGGGGTTAGAGGATCTGAGAGATGGAGAAGCCCCACCCACTGGGGGCCGCTGGGCTTTCGCCACTGTGTGACCCAAGAGTGTTGGAGGGGGTGGACCATTGGCCTGACCCACCAGGGCAAGTGTTCTGGTGTTCTTAGAACCATCGAATCACAGAATGTCAGAGTTGGAACTGGGACCTTGCAGGTCATCTAGTCCAACCCCCTGCACTCTGCAGCAGAGCCGAGAAAGATAGCCCTGCAACATCCCCGAAAGAGGGTTGTCCAGCCTCCGCTTGAAAACGTCCAGCGAAGGAGCATCCACCACCTCCCGAGGCAGACTGTTCCACGGCTCAACCACCCTGACAGTCAGAAAGTTTCTCCTGATATTCAGCCGGTATCGACTCCCTTGTGATTTCCACCCATTAGATCTAGTCTTGCAATCCGGAGCAAGAGAGAATAGATCCACTCCATCTTCTACACGACAGCCCTTCAGATACTTGAAGACTGCCATCCTGTCCCCTTCTTCAGCTGGCCAGTCCCGGAGCTTTTGAGAGTCAAACTCGGCAGCCTGGGTTGGCCGGGTGTCCAAGTGGAGAGGTGTCCAGGGCAGGGGTCATTTCGTAGAAAAAGAGCTAGGGGAACTCATTAGCATAACTCATTAGCATATGCCACACCCCCTGACATCAGGGGCCCGGCGGTGGACCTGCAAGGCCAGCGGGAGTGCAAGGAAGCCCCGCGGAGGCCCTCCCTGGCCCCAAGCAGGCAGGGGTGGGGAGAGGCGGGGAGGAAGCAACTTACCCTCCCTGTTCTGCCTCCTCCTGGCTGAATGAGGACCGGAAGTGGGGCGGCCAGAAGCAGGGGGCGGGGCTTCATCATGTGCCCCGCCCCCGTACCTCACCCGGGGGAACTGCGATCCCCCGTGATCCCCCTCGAAATGACCTCTGGTGTCAGCTATGCTGTCATGCGGGTTGGGGAGATCTGT
>NW_015161962.1:501677-503619 GCF_001447785.1 Gekko japonicus
AGGAAGGACCCCGGTCTTCTAGCCGGGGGGGGGGGATCAGCATAACTTCCACAAGCTCTTTTGGGGCGCCTCTTCAGCCCCTCCCCCGACCATTTGATGCCCCTGCCTTGCCCCCCCCCCTGAAGGCAGTCCTGTGTGTTCCCTGCCTGCTGATGACCCCCGACCCCACCAGCGGACAGTGATGCTCCCGGGTGTAAGGGGCAGAGGGGTGGCTGTGTCTCGGGTGCCCCGTGCGGAGCAGCAGGGAAGTGTGTGCAGAAGCAAGAGGTGGGGGAGCCAGGAGGTGCCCGGTGGGTGGCCCTGGGCTGGTCACACCGGACGTGGAAACAAGGCTGGAGGCGGAGGTGGGCGTGGGAAGTCCCTGGCAGGGCCCGAGAACCCGATGCCACCTTCGACCTGCCGTCCAGGCAAGCAACCAAGGAAGGCTTCCTGACGGTTAAGAGCGGCTCCTCGGTTAAAAGCGGGTCCTTGGTGGAACAGGCTTCCCCGGGAGGAGGAGGAGGAGGTGGGCTCTCCTTCTTTGGAGGAGGTTTTGAAACAGAGGCCGGATGGCCCCATCTGACAGCCATGCAGATTCTGTGGACTCGGGCAGATCCCGAGAAGGGAGGGCGGGGAGGGTTGCAGCCTCAGTGCTGAGTTCTGGCGTCCTTTCTGACATGATCGCCACTTTGGTGGTCAGGAAGTAAGTTTTCTCCAGGCCAGTTTGGCCGGAGATCGTGGAGGGGTTTTTTGCCGCCTACTGGGCATGGAGGGGGGGGGAGGCGGACAGGACGGGACTTGTGGATGGTCCTGCATTCTGCAGAGGGTTGATGACCCTTGGGGGGGGGTGCCTTTCAGCTCCTGGAAGCTGCAGAATGGCAGTGGAGGGAATGACCGAAGGGGGGGGAGAGCTCCCCCCTCTAGCCGTGGCCCTCTCCGAGGCCGGTCTTCTGGGGCACAACCAACCCCCCTCCCCCCCAGTCTCCTGCCAGGCCGTTCCCTTGGTGCTGAATGGGGGGGGGGATGCGCCAGACCCGGAGGACGAGCGGCCCCAAAGAACAGTCCCAGTCGCGGCAGGTAGAGACAATAACCTTTGATTTTTATTTCCATTATTAGCACAACAACTGTCTTTTTACACTTTGAAGAGAAACTGGGGCAGGAAAGAATAAGCAAAGCACGAGTCAGTTGGAATTTCTCACCACTTAAAAAATCCCTCTAGCGACAACCACCAGTTTTTGCTAAAGAAATATTTCCAAAACCTAGGATGAACTCTGCAACTGGGAATGGGACAGGGCTACCGGAGGAGGCGCCCCCCCCCCAGGATGTTTCCCCACGGGCTGGGGGGGGCGGCCTCTTGGCTTCTCCAGAGTGCAGCTTTTTTGGGGGGGAAGCCCCAGCCCAGCCCTGTGTTGGGTGTGTCTCCAGAGGCAGAAGTGGGCGTGGTTGGGATGGGCACCTGCAGTGGAGACCCTGCTGCTCCTGGTAGCTGCGTGAAACCCCCCCCCCCCCCACTGGGAGGTGCAGGGCTGGGGGACCGAAGGCCAAGTCCCGGGGGGGGTTCTTCAGTTTCTACCCCCCCATGCCTCCGCCCTCTTCCTCGTCGCCCCACACCTCCCCGTGTCCGTGGCAGGGAGGCGCTGGACCTCGCCCTACCCTCAGGGCACCGGAGCGGGGCAGTTTTCTGTCTTTCAAAATATTTCTTTAAGCAAGACTGTGCTGTATTGGGGGGTGGGGGGGGACATTCCCCCCCACACACACCCTGTCCTCTTTTGCTTTTTAAAAAATTTATTTTGGTCCACTTGACAAAAAAAAAAAGAGAATAAGTTAACACTAAACCAACAGTAAGGAAAACGCTCAATGTTATATTTAATATACACATGTTTTTAAAATATATATCTGTACACACAGTTAGCACGGTCTGAGCATCAGGGGCGGGGGGGAGGGGCAGGGCGGCAGGCTCGGG
>NW_015161962.1:503677-506898 GCF_001447785.1 Gekko japonicus
TCAGTCCCTGGCATGGGGGGGGCACTTCCTTCTCTTCTGGTGCCCACGGGGGGGGGGCTTCCTCCTCCAAGGCAAGGCTGCTTCCAGGCAGAGGAGGTTCATGCAGTCGGGGGGGGGGATGGACAATACCTCTGGGTGCTGGGGGGGCCCCCCCAGCGGCCAGCAGTTTTGTCTCTGGGTGTTTGCCCAGCCCCACCGACCCTGCTTAGCAGGTGGCGGAGAAGGTGATCTGGAAGGGCTTTTTGTTCCCCACACCTGGCTGTGGAGTGGGACGGGAAGGAAAGGGAGGCCTCTGCGGGAAGGGAACCGATCTGCACTTCTGGGGGGGGGGGGGGCAGGGGCTCATGCATCCGGGTTGCTAGCAAAGTCTGAATTAGTGACTGAGTCATAGAATCACAGAATGTCAGAGTTGGAACTGGGACCTTGCTGGACATCTAGTCCAACCCCCTGGCACTCTGCAGGAGCACAGCCGAAAGACAGCCCTGCAACATCCCCGAAAGACGGTCGTCCAGCCTCCTCCGCTTGGAAACGTCCAGCGAAGGAGCATCCACCGCCTCCCGAGGCAGTCCGTTCCACGGCTCCACCACTCTTACTGTTAGGAAGTTTCTCCTGCTATTTAGCCGGTATATCTACTCCCTTGTAATTCCCACCCATTAGATCTAATCTTGCAATCCGGAGCAAGAGAGAAGAGCTCCGCTCCATCTTCTACACGACACCCCTTCAGATACTTGAAGACTGCAATCATTCATGTCCCCTCTAAGCCTTCTCTTTCCCAGGCTAAACAGACCCAACTCTTTCAGCCTTTCCTCATAAGACTTGGATTCTAACCCTCTCACCATCCTGGTTGCCCTCTTCTGGACACACTCGAGCTTGCCGACATCCTTCCTAAAATGTGGTGCCCCAAACTGGACACAGGACTCTCAGTCAGAGCCCCTTGGGGGGGGGGCCTGCAGGTGCCAGGGACTGCTGGGCACAGTGGTGCCAGTCAGCCAGGGCCCCTTTCTCTCTGGGGAGACCAGAGGGGCCCCCACCCCCCTCTTCAGCAGGTGGTCCCATGCGCTGAAAGGACTTCCCGGAGACCAGGTGGGTCGCTATGGGCGCTCTTTCCCACAATCATGCCAGCGGGGAAGCCCCGCCCCACCCCGCTGGGTGCCAATTCTGCCAGCTCTCGGTACCTCTGAACAGTCGTGGCCCGCCAGCTGCCAGGGAGGGGGTTCTTTTCGTCAGGGTGCGCTCCCTGCCCCCCCCAAGTGCTCTCATGGGGGCCTGCAGCACAGCCCATTGGTCCCATGGAAGGGGGGGTGAGAGAGGAGACACCCCACCCCGGTGGCCCTCCCACCCCAGGGGAATAAAAGCCCGGCCTGACCCGTGGAAGGGCCAGGCCAAGGCTGGGGGAGAGCGACGGCCGGGGTGGGGGGGGCCGGGTCAGGCGAAGCTGCAAAGGGGCCTTTCCCGAAAAAGAGGCGCGGGGCAAGCCCAGCTGGGGCGATGCAGAACGAGACGCACAAGACGGCCAGCGGGGGGGTGGGGGGGCCCTGGCTCACAAACCGCGGTACACAGCGCCGGCTTCAGCATGAATTAAATAAAAGACACCATGAGAGAGAAATTCCTTTGCAGTCTGATGCAACACACACACACACACGCAGGCTCCGCTGCTGCTCGCCCCTCCACCCGCGGGAGTGGCCTGCCTGGGAAGCCTGGCCTAGTGGGCGGCGGCGGAGGAGGAGAAGGCGGGAGCAGAAGGCCGGGTGAGGAGATGCGCCACCATCTCTCCCCTCCCCGGTGACCTCTTAGTGCATACAAAAGGGGGACTCCCTCCCGTGTAGAAGAGAGCAGAGGTTTGGGGGGGGGGCTGGCCCCGCTTGCTGCCGGCCTGGGACTTGAATGCCTCAGGGGCCAAAAGGGGGGGGGGAGTAAACTCGAGGGGGTGCAGCAGCTGCCATGGGGCAGCCCCATGGATCTACATTGCTGCTGGCCTCTGGGCCCCCCAAGAGGAAGCTGCCCTTCAACACCCCCCCCCGCGAGTGGGGCTCAAGAGCGCCTCCCCCCTGCCTTCAAGCACAGTCAGCTGGCAGAGGGTTGGGGGGGACACCCACCCCGTGCGCCCCCCCCCTGCAGAGGAGAGGGAGAGGAGAGGGCGGCCTCGGAGGCACCAATGGAGTCCGCGAAGGAGAGGCGACGGGGTGTGACCAACACCAAGGAAAGGCACGAGGGTGACGGGGAAGGGGAAGTGTGGGTCCTGTGGCCCCCCCCCACACAACTGAAGCCTGCCTTCTGAGCAGCACTGGCCGCCTCTGGGGGGGGGGAGCCCCAAATCAAGCATCCCGCTGGCCAATCACCTGCCTGTGCCTCCAGCACACCTCACCCCCACCCCACAGAGACACCTGCTAGGACCCCCGCCTGCTCCAGAATCACGCCCTTGCAAAAATGACAGCCCCCCACTCCCCCCACACTGGCTCTGCACCAAATTTATCCGGATGGGGGGGGCGGGGGGCAAGAGTTTCTGATGGCTGGCATCTGTGGGCGTGCCCAGTGCCCGTGTCTGCCGCTGCCCCGAGAGGCGAAAGGGCCGACCACACCTTACCTGAGAAATCAACGCCCTGCAGTGGGGAGGGGCCCCTCAAAGAGCCCCCCCCCGCAGCCCTCTGCCTGCCGAAGTGGCAGAGCAGTGAACACCAGCCCTGCCGGGGCACACCTGCCTTTTCCGGGAGAGACAAAGGGGATGGGGGGGGGTGCTAACTGCTGTCCCCTCCTGCCCAGCGCCTAGCAATGCAGCCAACAAGGACGTGGCCTGCCCTGGGGGGCCCGGCCCACACAGCCCTGGTTAGCAACCCCTCCCCCCCCGCCTGGGAGAGGGACACCCGGGCTTCTCCGACCCCCCCTCCGGAATGTGGCCAATGGCTACTCTGGGCATGGAACTCCCCCACCCACCCCTCAGTCCGCACTCCGCTCCACCTGGACAACTCCCCCTCCCCCTCGGACTCTCGCTCCAGGGATGCTTCATTTGGGGATCTGCTCCTGGGAGGGGGCAGTAGAGCAACTGGGGGCAAGGTGAGCTCTTTCCTCGCCAAAACCCTCCTGCCCCCCCCCCCAGCAGATGCACCGAATTCTCAGTACCAGTGAGCAGGTGAGAAACGGGGAGGGGGAGAGAAGGGGAGGCGGGGGGGGGGACTCAGTTAATGGCCAAGGCTACCACCCCCCCACCCCCCACACACGCACAC
>NW_015161962.1:506935-508063 GCF_001447785.1 Gekko japonicus
CGGGGGGGGGGAGGGTTCTGCCCTTCCCCCCACTCCTCTCCTCCTCTAATCTTTTTTGGGTGGGGGGGCCAATTTGATGATCTCTTCTTCCGAGGGCTGCCGGATGATGTCTGTGAAGGGGGGGGGGAGAGAAGAAGAAGAAGAGATTGTATTTATGCCCCTGGCCCTTCACTCGGAGTCTCAGAGCGGCTGACAGTCTCCTTCCCCTTCCACTCCCCGCGACAGACAGACACCCTGTGAGGTAGGCAGGGCTGAGAGAGCTCTTGACAGCTCTTTTGAGAACAGCTCTGAGAGAACTGTGGCTTGCCCAAGGTCATCCAGCAGCTGCACGTGGAGGCGTGCGGAATCCAACCCAGTTCTCCCAGATCAGAGTCCGTGCACTTCACCACAACACCAAGCAGTGAGGGAGCAGGCAGGTTTATGCCGCCCACCCCTCCTCCCATGCACAAACTGGTCCCACCTTTTGGGGAGGGGGTTTCCTGGACGGAGGCCCATCCAGCGTTGTTGGGCTGTGTGGGGCCACAGGCCCGATGCTCCCAGGAGTCCAAAAGGGCCTCTCCTGGGTGGGGCTTGCCTTCTGGGGGCCCCCTCAGCCCACGGGCTTTGTCCAGCCGCCTTGTCCCATGGGGAGGGAGCCAGAGGCGGGGGCCCGCCCCGCAGGGGGCCACAGGGCGGGGGAGGCCACTGACCTTTGTACTTCTTGGCGCTGGGGATGCGGGTCAGCTTGGTGTCCACCTCGTCCTCCTCGGAGATCTTCAGCACTTGCGTGCGATACTCCACCACCATGGTGAGCAGGTCGGGGCGGCGGGAGATCTCGAAGATGTGCTCGATGTAGGACAGGTTGTCTGCGGGGAGCGGACGGGTCAGTTCCAGCTGTTGAGGGGCCCTGGGCAGAGAGCGCCCGGCCCCTCCCCTCTCCCCCCCGCCTCCCACCCCACACCTGCCCCCGCGGCAGCCCCCTGTGTGCCCCTCCCTCCGTGGCCCCGGGCAGGGCAGAGGGCTGGGATGGCGGCTGCTGCCGCCGCGACCCCTGCGGAGTGCAGCCTGTCACACGGCTGCCGCCCAGGAAGCCCCAGGAGGGAGCGCCCTGCTGCCCAGCGGGTGGGGGAGGTGAGGGCGGGGAGGCCC
>NW_015161962.1:508694-510767 GCF_001447785.1 Gekko japonicus
GGGGGGGGGACCTTGGCCAGGCAGCGGGGGGGGGGCGAGACCAGACGCCTCCTCCCCAGCCCCGGTGCCCGCAGAGGGCAGAGGCTGGTTGTCCTCTTCTCCTCTTACGCCCCCTTCTGGGCTGCAGAAGTGCCACCCCCTCACCCACCTGGCAACTGAAGGGGGCTGGCCTGGGTTCCTCCCCCCACCCCCAAGACCCAGTGGCAAAGGGGGTCTTCTGTCCGGCAGGAGGGGCGTGGAGAGCGGCCGTGTTGGTCCGCAGCCGCAGAAGAACCGGATTCGAGTGCCGCAGCCCCCCTTCAAGGCCCACCCGATTTTGGGGGGTCTGAGCTTTCCAGAGACAAAGCCCCCTTTGCCAGGGCACGCAGAATGGCGCTCCTCCCTCCCGACACTCCGCCAGCGCCTCTTTTCCGCAAGTGTGCACGCTGGGGAGGGGGGTGCTGCAAGCCCGCCCGCCCGCCGGCCTGAAGGTGCGCCTGACAACTGTGACACTCTCGGGAGGCATGTGATGCTCTCTGTGTGGGTGAGTCTCTTCACGCCGGGGCTGGTGGCGCGTGGGTGGGCGGCTGAGCTGGAGCGCAGGGGAAAGGGGGAGCGCGTGTGTGTGAGCCAGCCCGCCTGGGAGGGGCTCCCCCACGAGAAGAAGAAGAAGAAGAGAAGAGAGGAGAATGGATGTATACTATCCAAGGGAGTCTCAGAGCAGCTTACAAACTCCTTCCCCTCCCCACAACAGACACCCTCCTGTGAGGCAGGTGGGGCTGAGAGAGGTCTTGACAGAAACGGCTCTAGCCCTGACAGGACTACGGCTTGCCCAAGGTCATCCAGCAGTTGCAAGTGGAGGAGTGGGGAATCAAACCCGCCTCTCCCAGATTAGAGTCTGCGCACTTAACCACCACACCAAACTGGCTCCGAGAAAGAGGTGGAGGAGATTGGGTTTATACCCCGCCCTTCACTACCTAAGGGAGTCTCAGAGCAGCTTACAAACTCCTTCCCCTCCCCACAACAGACTGTTGGGTATTACAAGTTGAAAACACTCAGTATGTCTGGGGTTAAATGTTTGTTTATGTTATTCACAGGAAGTCACATGTTTCTCATGTAAGCAATGTAATTTAGCTGTAGGATGGAATTTTCTCCCTGATCTAAGGGATTTGATTGGGACTAAAGTGTCAAGGTGTATTACCATTTTATGGCTTCTCTTCCCGTCTTTGTTTGGTGTTCTGAAGAAGAAGAAGAAGAGTAGCCATAATCTCCTCTCTTCTAGTTCTGTCTTTGTAGAGTAAGGATGTAGCCGATTTAGCTCTGTTGTTATTTTCATCCCAGTTACCCTTCCCCATGCTACAATTTAGTAAAAACTTTATATTTTAATCACACATGGACTCTCAGTCTGAATTATTTTACTCTGGCACTGCTGGGCTATATTATCTCTGCTAAATACCAATTTTTCAATATCTCACGATCACCCAACAAAGGTTATGGGTGCCCAGATCGCTTCAGCTGTGCCAGATAGCTAAGCAGAGTGCAGCAGCCAGACTTGGAGTCAAGAAAAATCATGTGTGCTGGAGTTTTCTAAAACAGAATTTTTATCTTAACTCGCACTGGATTTATGAGATTCAGGCAACATCCTGTTCTCTTCATGAACTTGTGGGACCAGACTAGACACCTGTGTTTCCAGACGCCTGTGTTTCCAAGAAAGCCTGTACTGGTTGATCTGAGTTCGTCTTCTTCCATGCCGAGTGAAGGAAAGAAGGAAAGGGGGTGAGATCGATCCTAGCCATTCCTACTGAAAAGCCTAATCCCGCGCTCACAAAAGATCGCCCATTGTTGTCCTCACCACTCTCAGGTTTCGGTAACGTATGAAAAGGAGAAATCATTAGGTCTGCAGTTAAGAATCTTGCTTTTTTTAATATGCCCACCTTAGACTCAAGTAATTTCTCTTGGTGGAAGAGATCAGTAAAGAATGCCCTTCAAGCTCATGGAGCTTTTTCTGTGTTCACTGACAATCCTCCTGAAGCCGGGGCCGCTCTTGAAAAGTACAGAGGGCATGATGGATTTGGAATGTCTTTAATTATGGGC
>NW_015161962.1:515116-515252 GCF_001447785.1 Gekko japonicus
CACCCCACCCCCGCTCACCCTTGTCCAGCTTCTTGTGCTTCTCGAGGAAGGCGAGCCAGTCCTTGCTGGTGGCGATCTCCTCGTGCTTCTCGCTGGGGATGTCCTCCTTGCAGGCCGACTTCAGCTGGCCCAGGTC
>NW_015161962.1:515497-543626 GCF_001447785.1 Gekko japonicus
ACGGGTGCCCCCCCCCCCCCCCCCCCCCGCCAGGACAGGAAAGCTGGAGGCCGACTTCCCTTTGGCCTCTCTCATGGCCACACAGTCCCTGGCTCCTCCGGAGGGAGATGTGGAACCCGCCCCCCCGCCCCCCAGAAGCCAGGGAAGGAACTGAGCTGCGACCAGACTGAAGGCAGGGGCTGGGGGGGGGAATCATCTTTTCGCTTCTGGCTGGGGGGAGGATGAAGCGGCTCAGCTCCGGTTTCGCCCTCACCAGGGAGGCACCGGGCACGTGCAGGCGTGCATGTCAGCCGAGACCCGTGGGCACCTGGGCACGTGACCCCCCCCCCAGGAGGGGGAGGCAGCATGGGAAGAGCCGGGCTCTCCCCCCCCCTTGCCTGTCCCCTGCACACACACCACCCCCCAGGAGGGCCAGCCCTCCCACTTCTCTTGCTGGGCCTCTTAATCCCCCTCCCATCGAGCGATTAATTCGACAGCTGCATTTCCAGGCAGGGCTCCTCAGATTAAGGCTGCAGCAGCAGCAGTAGCATCAGCAGCAGCAGATCCCCCCTCGCTCCACAAAGCAGCTTTGCTCCCCCCACCACCGTTATTCATGGTCCTCGCAGTCCCCCCCCCTTCCTGCCTTGCGGGGGGGGGTTCTTGTCGACCAGAGAGCACCAGACCTGGTTTCCCCCGGCCCTCCCTGCACAAAGCAAGCGCCCGGCATCTCACACGCGTGCCACACACCCCACAGCCACAGAGGGGGAGCAAAGGCTCCCTTCATGTCACACACACACACACACACCCCAAATCACACCCGACACCGTCCACAGCACTGTCTCATCACACCCTTCAGCACCACCACCACCACACACACCGCTCACATGGTCCCACTTCTCTGGCTACCCCCCCCCCGCCCCCCTTTTTGGCAAACAGACAGAGGATGCACAAGCCTGGTGCCCGCTTGCCCCTGTGGCCTGGGGAACAGGCTCAGCCTGGGCAGGGGGTGCCACACACCCCGGAGAGCTGGTGGGGGGACGGAAGCGGCCGGCCCCATTCCTTAAGAGGACCTGGCGGCCAGTAAAGCCACAGACGGGGCTTCCCCATGCCAGGTTGCCTGGCCCCGTCCCACCAGGCTCTTGGGGCCTTTTCCAATAACAAACCCCCGGCAGTTGAGTATTGCTACGTGGAACTCATGTCCTAATCACGTGTGCAGCTTTCACTGTCAACGCCGTCCGCCTCTACCCCCTTCTGCTGCTGCAGAGATCCACCCTTCCCCTCCTGTGAAGACAGACTCAGGTGGCGCTGTGTTGGCAGAGGTGGTGGGCCATCACCTTCCTCTGCAGAGTCTTCCTTGGTGGTCTCCCTTCCAAGTACGACTGACCAGTGTTCCCTCCAAGCTGAGTGAGTGAGGGTGAGGGACTGAGAGAGCTCTGACAGAAACTGCCCATGAGAGAACAGCTCTGAGAGAACTTGTGACTGACCCAAGGTCACACCAGCAGCTGCATCCTCTGGCAGCAAATTCCACGTTTTAATTAACTTACTGAATCACAGAATCGTAGAGCTGGAAGGGACCTCCGGGGTCATCTAGTCCAACCTCATGCACAATGCAGGGAATTCAGAAATCCCTCCCCCTCCACACCCCCAGTGACCCCTGTTCCACACCCAGAAGATGACAAAAAACCTCCAGGATCTCCAGCCGAACTGGCCTGGAGGAAAATTGCTTCCTGGCCCCAAAGTGGTGATCAGCATTCCCCCAGGCGTGTAAGAAAGGGCCGCAAGAACTCAGCACTGAGGCAACCCTCCCTGCCCTCCCTTCTCGTGATCTGCCTCAGTTCACAGGATCAGCATTGCTGTCAGATGTGGCCACCTGGCCTCTGTTTGAAAACCTGCGAAGGAGAGCCCACCACCTCCTGAGGAAGGCTGTTCCCCTGAGGAACCGCTCCAACTGTCAGGAAGCTCTTCCTAATGTTTAGCCGAAAACTCTTCTGATTTCATTTCAACCTGTTGGTTCTGGTCTGACCTTCTGGGGCAACAGAAAACAACTCCGCACCATCCTCTATTATGACAGCCCTTCAAGTACCTGAAGAGGGTTATCATATCCCCTCTCCATCGTCTCCTCTTCCAGGCTAAACACACCCAGCTCCTTCAGCCTTCCTTCCTAGGACTTGGTCTCCAGACCCCTCAGCCATCTTCGTTGCCCTCCTCTGGACACGTTCCAGCTTGTCCATGTCCTTAAGTTGTGGTGCCCAAAACTGAACACAATACTCTAGGCTGAGGTCTAACCAGAGTAAAGTAAAGGGGTACCATCACATCTTGTGATCTGGACACTCTACTTCTGCTGATACAGCCCCAAATCGCATTTGCCTTTTTAGCTACCGCATCATACTGCTGACTCATGTCCAGGGGATGGTCTTCTAAGACCCCTAGATCGTTTTCGCACACACTGCTGCCAAGACCAGTCTCTCCCCCCCCCCCCCCCCCCCACGTCATTTGAGTGACATGAGTCAGGCAGTATTTCCTCATGCCTGTCTCAGCTGAACCTGCAGCCCACCAGAGCCCCAGGGCCCTCTAGCACGATGAAAAAAGTTCTCTCCTTTCCTTTCCAGCCTTTCTTCCAGGGCCACAAGGGGTGGGTGGGGGAGGCTCACGTTTTTCCATGTAAACCAAAATTAAAAAACACCAAAAATACGGGACCCCAAAGAAGAAGAAGAAGAAGAGCTTGCCGAGCTGAGCCTGCTTCCAAGGGGAGAAAAAGGGGCTCGCCATCCGTGCAGCAGGTGACTCCCAGACCCAGGAGGGCTTTCTGTTAACCGGGCACTATTAACTGTTTGCAGGCTGCAATTATTGTTACAAAATTAAACTTGGGGCTGTGCTGAGAATTAGCGACCATCAGCCTTGGCCGGCTGACGCTGTGCAGGAATCTCCAGGGCCAACCCCCCCCCCCCCCCCCCTGCCCCCGCAGGGGGGGCCTAGGCCCCGAGCACGGACTCACTCACGCCCCATTTGGGGGGGGGGGAGCCATGCCCCTGAAATTCTGGGCGTAGACACCACTGCAGGGGGGGGGAGCAAACAGGGAGCCCGCGTGTTCCTCACGTTCCACGCAGGACAGGAGCCTGCACTCGCTCTGAGTGGCCCTCCTAGACTCTTTTCCCCTTGCGACGATAATACACACACATATCTCCCTGCGCCCCCCCCCCCGCTGCCGCCACTGCCACCGCCTGGGGTCCATTCCATCCCTTTGCAGTCTTCTCAAGCAGTATCCCCCCCCTCCCTCCAAGAACTGTCTTCTTTGCTGTTGCCTGGGAGACAGCCATCATCCACCATGACGGTCCTGGGCGTTCCCATGGCAACTGCCATATCCTTCCCTTTATGCCCCCCCCCCAACACTGGAGCGTGTGTCAGTTCTGCGTAAAGGGGGTTGTGTGAGTCTGTGTGTTGCCACCGGGAGGGCTGAAGGTTGTGTTGTCAGGAAGGAGGGCCTTGCGTGGTGGAGGCCGGAGGGCGGCAGAGGGGAAGGCCCTGTCCTGGGGGGGGGGGGGGGGCCTTTTTCATGTGAAGGCAAAAGGAAAAAGCACCAAAATAAATCCTCTTCCCCCCCCCCTTCTTGCCCTTCACGACTTCCACAAGAGCCAGTATAACACAACGGAATGTTGCACCTCATTTCCTCTCCCCCAGGAGGGAACTTGCAAAAAGGAAGGTCCTCTCCCCCCCCCAGCACACACACACACACACACACACACACACACACAGAGTGCCTGCCCCCTTTAGAGTCAGCCCAGACGGGCATTTACTTGCAAGCTTTTGCACTATGAGAGGGAAAGGCGGGTGGGGGGGGCACTGATTTGGGCACTGTCGGTGGCATGGGCTGTGCCACACAGGTCTGCCCCCCCCCCCCCGGCCCCTGGTCCTGCTCTTTAGCCAGGAAGAATTTGGCAGGTGAACTGGCAGAGCGCCTTGGGGGACTCACAGGTCCTGGCACACCTGGCACGAGAACTAGATGCCCAGTGCCGGCTGGCACCTGTAGCCGGTGTTCCACTGGCCTTGCCCTCAGGACCTTTCTCGAAAGCCAGCCCCCTTCTTCTCGCTCCTGCACCTTCCAGGCACCTGGTGCACCCCCCAGAGGGCCCCGTCCCTTCCAGAAAGTCAGACTAAGCACACCTGGCTGGAACTCTTCTGAGTTTGGTGCAGTGGTTAAGTGCGAGGTTAAGTGCGAGGACTCTAACCTGGGAGAGCCGGGTTTGATTCCCCACTCCTCCACTTGCACCTGCTGGATGACCTTGGGCAAGCCATAGTCCTGTCAGGGCTAGAGCCGTTATCTGTCAAGAGCTCTCTCAGCCCCACCCGCCTCACAGGGTGTCTGTTGTGGGGAGGGGAAGGGAAAGGAGTTTGTAAGCCGCTCTGAGACTCCCTTGGGTAGTGAAGGGCCATGGGGGATAAATCCAATCTCTTCTTCTTCTCCCCCCCCCCGCATGCACTCTTTGGGGCCTCTTGGGGCAGAGACCTGAATTCAGTCCGGCACCAAGAGCATGGAGAGCGCCACAAAAGGCGCCCAGCACATGCGCACACCAGGAGCCAGAGCAGAACTGCCGACTAACTGACCACAAAATCCAGCCCTGGCCTGGGCAGCAACCAGCAACCAGAGCCCAGAGGCGAAGGCTGCGGCCCGCCTGGGCACACAGCTCCAGCACGGTGGGGGATAGGGGGGCGGAAACACGGCCCCCTGGGCCTGCCCTGGGGCTCCAGCCAACAGCCCTCCCAGCCCTGTCCTGTTTTGGTCTCCTCGTGACTTCCCCAGGAAGAGGAAATCGCCCTCCCCAGATGGCCGGCTTTCCTGAGACAGTGACTCATGGGGGAGCGGGGGGGGGGGCTCCAGCCAGTTCCCACGTTTCCCGGCTTGGGCCGCCTCCCTCAGAGTGGCTCCGTTACTTCTTTGCCAAGGCGTTCAGTATTCCGGACGGGCCCTGCCGCGTGCAGTACCTGCAGCCCCCTCCCCCGGGGCCGCACTGGAGCAGGCTTCCTGGGCCTGGTGGCGGGGGTCGGGGGAATCAGCTCTCCTTGCACGCAGAAAGCCCCCTCCCCTCGTCTGATGGCTTCTCCCTTGTGCTCAACGTGGCATTCAGCATCCCTTCAAAAGGCACAACGGGGCTCCTGCTTTGGGCCTCGTGCCCGTTTCTCAGGCCCAGGAGGGGTGGGAGGAGAGGGAACAAGAAGTCGTGGGGCGGGCTGTGGGGCAGCGAGGGGGGGCAGGAGCCAGGGGAAAGGAGGGGGAGGGAGCCGGAGGGAGCCGCGCCCAATAAAGTGGCTCGGCCTTTTACCATCTTTGGCTGATTCGGGAGGTGGGTCCTTTCCTCGATGATGGCCTGGCTACAGCGATCCATGCAACGGTCACCTCGAGATTAGACTACTGTAACACTCTCTACATGGGGCTGCCTTTGTAGCGGATTCGGAAGCTGCAGCTAGTGCCGAATGCGGCGGCCAGGCTTCTAATGGGTCTCCCTAGATGGGATCACGTCCGCCTGTGCTGAAAGCGCTGCACTGGCTGCCAATAGCGTTCCGAATCCGCTTCAAGGTGCTGGTACTTACCTTTAAAGCCCTACATGGCCAGGGGCTGACGAACCTGAGGGACCGCCTTTCCCCCGACATACCCCAGAGAGCACTACGGTCGGGGGCCCAACATTGTCTGGTGATTCCAGGCCCCAGAGAGGCCAGGCTCGCGACGACCAGGGCCAGGGCCTTTTCATTGGTGGCTCCTACCTGGTGGAATGAGCTCCCGGAGAAGATCAGGGCCCTGCGGGACCTCACAGTTCCGCAGGGCCTGCAAGACGGAGCTCTTCCACCGGGCTTTTAATTAGGAGCCGCCACTACCACCACTACCACCACCAACAACAACCATCCTGTGGTAACAATGGGGCAATGAGATGGCCCAATATAAGACCACTACAGTACCGTGATGGATCGGTGCCACCAAAATGGGCTCTGGGTTAACATCTACAAGCCTTCATCTTGACTTGACTAAAATAAGAATATCACGGAGCACTTATTAATGTTAACTGGTTGTTTTATTCTGATTTTAATGTTTTATATTTGGCACTTGGTGCCCTTGCTGTGAGCCGCCCTGAGCCCGCTCGCGTGGAGGGCGGGATAAAAATGCAATGAATGAATGAATGAATGTATATCAACAACATTATTAGTAGCTGATACAACCCAGACTGCGATGTTAATCGACTGTATGCTTGCGGATGCTGCTAGCGCCCGCCATCTTGGACGCACTGTACTAGCACCTTATACGATATTATGCTACGTTTTATAACTATATCCTTGTGATTTTAACTAATTTCTCTGAATTAACTGTTTTATATATTCTACATAAGCTGCCCTGAGCCTGCCTAGGCAGGGAGGGTGGGATATATACCAATCAATCAATCAATCAATCAATCAATTAATAATAAATGAAGCACGTAAAACAGAACTGTACAGAAGGGCACTTTTATGAAGGCGACTGGATCTATACTAAAATGAAATGGCTCATAAAGGTGCTTTTCTACAGGGAACGGAGTTGCTGCCAAGGCTCCCTCTAAGCTGTGGAGACTTGTGAGCAAAAAATCTGCTTTGTGAGCTCCTGGCATTAAAGTTCTGAGCAAGCGATTTGGCTCCTGCATACATTAGTTTGCTCTCTGGAGCCCTCCTTTCTGAGCCGAGACAAAAATATGTGAGCCGGAGGCTAAAAACCTGTGAGCTAGCTCACACTGACTCAGCTTAGAGGGAACACTGGTTGTGAACTATGCCAGTATGTACAGCACACGTCACCTGTCTGCTGCGTGCACTAGCTTGCTCCCACTACACTGGTTTCTATTTAGGTAATGACATTTTTCGCACTACGTAACATATCATAAGAACATAAGAACATAAGAGACGCCAATGTTGGATCAGGCCAAAGGCCCATCCAGTCCAACACTCTGTGTCACACAGTGGCCAGAAATACCAGTGCCATCAGGAGGTCCACCAGTGGGGCCAGGACATTAGAAGCCCTCCCACTGTTGACCCCCCCCCCCAAGCACCAAGAAGACAGAGCATCACTTGCCCCAGAGCCCCTAGCTATACCTTGTGGCTAATAGCCACTGATGGACCTCTGCTCCATATGCTTATCTAATTCCCTTTTGAAGCCATCCATGCTTGTAGCACCCACCACTTCCTGTGGCAGTGAATTCCATGTGTTAATCACTCTTTGGGTGAAGAAGTACTTCCTTTTATCCGTTCTAACCCGACCGCTCTGCAGTTTCATGGAGTGCCCACGAGTTCTTGTATGGTGAGAAAGGGAGAAAAGTACCTCTTTCTTTACCTGCTCTTTCCCATGCATAATCTTATAAACCTCGATCATGTCACCCCTCAGTCGTCTTTTCTCCAAGCTAAAGAGCCCTAAGCGCTTTAACCTTTCCTCATAGGGAAAGTGTTCCAACCCTTTTATCATTCGAGTTGCCCTTTTCTGCACTTTTTCCAAAGCTATAATATCCTTTTTAAGGTGTGGTGCCCAGAACTGCACACAGTATTCCAAATGAGGTCTCACCATTGATTTATATAGGGGCATTATTATATTGGCTGATCTGTTTTCAATACCCTTCCTAATAATCCCCAGCATAGCATTGGCCTTCTTTATTGCAGTCACACACTGTCTCGACATTTTCAGTGAGTTATCCACTACAACTCCAAGATCTCTCTCTTGCTCAGTCTCTGCCAGTTCAGACCCCATCAATGTGTATTTATATTTAGGATTTTTGGCTCCAATGTGCATCACCTTGCACTTGGCCACATTGAACCCCATTTGCCATGTTGACGCCCACTCGCCCATCCTTGACAGATCCCCTTGGAGTGCCTCACAATCCTCACTGGTTTTCACCACCCCGAACAACTTTGTATCATCCGCAAATTTAGCCACTTCACTGCTTTATAGTTATAGTTTAGCCACTTCATATGCTTTGCTTGTTTCCGATTTCTGTAATCTTAGCCTTATCACATTGCTTATTAGTTGTCCGATCCTCTTGACTGCATCGAGGCATACTCTGTAACCTGCCTTGGGCCTCAGGGAGAAAGGGGGCCTGTAAGTGCCAGCACCACGGGTGAGGTAGAAGAAGAAATTGGATTTATACCCCCCACCCGTCACTTGGAGGCTTACAAACTCCTTTCCCTCCCCCTCCCCACAACAGACCCCCTGTGAGGTCGGTGGGGTTGAGAGAGCTCTTCCCAGAACTGTCCTTGAGCGAACAGCTCTGAGAGAACTATGGCTTGCCCAAGGTCATCCAGCAGGTGCGAGTGGAGGAGTGTGGGAATCAAACCCGGTTCTCCCAGATTAGAGTCCGCGCACTCAACCACGGCACCAAACTGGCTCTGGTAAGGACAGCTCCCTCACAGTTGATTTTGCAAAAGAGGTACAGAGCTATCTAATCCCTTTGGGTTTTCCAATGTCGCACAGGTGTTTATGGACAGATCATCTGGATTTTTGGTTATGGGGTGTGGTATTCTGCCATGTAAATACTCTGAGCGTGCTTTATTTCTGTGAATCCATGTGGGGTTTTATATGTATGTCGCTGTGGGTTAAAATGCAGGCCTCGAGAGTAAGAAAGGGGAGGCCGGATGGCCAGAGTCGTGCCGCACTTGGAGCATCAGACTAGGATCCGGGAGGTCCAGGTTCAAATCTCCACTCTGCCATGGAAGCTTGCTGGGTGACCTTGGGCCAGTCACACTCTCTCAGCCTCCAGCCTGCCTCACAAGGTTGTTGTGAGGATAAAACGGAGGGGAGGGGAGGGGAGTTACGTAAGCCACCTTGGATCCCTACTAGGGAGAAAGGTGGGGCTGAAATGAAGGAAACACACCAATAAAACAAATGGGTGGTTATGATGGAATGGCAGCTGTACCCAAGCAGGGTGGAGTTGGCTGGTTCGGAGAGAGCATTTATGTGTGCGTCAGAGGAGAAGGGAGTGGGTGAGGATTGCGGAACGTGACAGAAATCTGTGTTCTCTGTGGAAGTTGTTAGTCAAAGCGGCAAATGAGAAAATCAGTCTTCGTGGCTAGGTCTATTTAGAAAAAGAAGAACTGTACCTATCTGAAACCACTACGCTTATGAACTCTCCTGAAATCACTGTTTACACTGTTATACTTCTAAATATACTCCATTTAAGAGAAATTACTGTTTTATTTAAAGGATCCCCTTTTATCTCAGAGTCACCCACATACACTGACCATTCCGTCATTTTGCCAAATATAACTAAGCCATCCTGTTCTTTGAGTCCAACTAAGATGTTTAAAGCGAGAGCCTTTGGTGGCACCAAAAGGAAGGAAGGCCCGGAAGCAGAAGAACACATCTCACCTCAGAGGTCTCACCACATCTCAGAACATTTCAGAGAGGAGCCTGTACAGGTGTTACATTCAGGGAGCAGCAGCTCCTTCACAGTTGATTTTGCAAAACAGGGACAAAGCTTTCTTATGTCTTTGGGTTTTTCAAAGTTGCACTGGTGTTTACTGACAGATAAACAGGACTTTGGGTTATGGTGCTGTGCCTGGGGCAGGTCAAGGGCCCTCCATCATTATGCACATTTGTACGGCTGCTCGATATTCTTATTGCAAGTCGCCTGGAGCCCTTTCAGGAGAAAGGCAGGATATCGAATAAACTAACTCATGAGGGAGAAAAGACGAGCCCTGCTGGATCAAGCCCATGTAGTCCGGCATCCAGCTTCCCTGTGGTGGCCGACCAAACATCCCTGAAGGCTGACGAGTGGGCCGTGGAACTGCGGTTCCTCTCCTCCACCAGCAACTGGCGCTAAGAGGTCCACTGGGACACTGAGAAATCTTTTCTCTCAGGAATTCACTGAACCCCCTTTGCGGTCACCTCGCTACGTCTGGGGGCAGTGAGCTGCACATGTTAATCGTGCATTGTGTAAAGAAATACATTCTTCTGTCTGCTCTGGAGTTATTTTGAATGCACACAACAAGATCCCGTTTGCTCAGTGTGGCTCCCCTCACAAAATTCAGAGCAGAGGAGGGGGGGGGTGTCTGTTCCTTTTCCGGGGGGGGGGGGCAGGACAGGTTCCTAAAGGCTGCTTGGGGAGAAATTTGTTATCCCCCGTGCGAACAGCCAGACATTTACTTCTCATTCGTTTCTAAACTCTGCCTGTTAAATGTTAAGTCCTTGGGTGGAGCCATTCAGAGTTGTGGGGTAGGAAGCCACCCGTGTGCAGGCGATTCCCAGCACTCTTGCGGCTTTTCCCCAGGCCCAGAACAAGGAGACCTGGCTGCTGTCATTCCTGCCTCAGTGACCACCGCTGGCCTGGCCTTCCGCACTGCGATCTTAGTGGGGCTGCCCAAGAAAACTGTGGCAATTGTAAGGGGGGGGACCGCCTTTCCCCATAAGTCCCCCAGAAAGCACTGCATTCAGGGACCCAAAATTGGTTGGCTCTCCCAGGCCCCAAAGATGCCAGGCTGGCGATAACCAGGGCCAAGGCCTTCTCAGTGGCAGCTCCATCCTGCTGGAATGAGCTCCCGGAAGAGAACAGGGCCCTGCGGGACCTTTTACAGTTCTGCAGGGCCTGCAAGACGGAGCTCTTCCACCAGGCCTTCGATTAGGAGCCGCATTAAACATCTGAGAAGTGACCCTGTGCCCTGACCCACAACTTACAGCCTGGGTCCCCCGCACTTCTAAACAGATCAACTGAGCTGGTGCAACGCTGTTTAATCAGAAACTTCTGCTCTTGCACTTTACTTGAACTTCCAGCACTTTAGGGTAATTAATTTTAATTGTTATGGTGTTTTATGAATGATTCTAATTGTATTTATATATGTATTTTTATGTAAGCCGCCCTGAGCCTGCTTTGGCAGGGAGAGCAGGATATAAATTGAATGAAATAAAGAAATAAAAATAAAGAGTTGCCGCATTACAGAGATGAGTAAACCAAAAAAGGGATCAGTTACAGAAAACTGTAACAAAGAAACACTGTGATAAAGATGACAATAACATCTAACAATTCCAACATAACAGGATCTTGAAAATGTTAGAATTTCCTGAGCATTACAGAGATGGGCTCAGACTGCCGTAGGATGTCCCGCCTCCCCAAACAAGCACACTGACTACTGTTTGCATCCCCAGGGCCACTTTGCGTCTGGGGCCCATTTATTTGTTTGTTTTGAGATTCTTATTCCGCCCTCCCCAAAGCGGGCTCAGGGCGGATCACGAGAAACTGAGTCCAAGACTTGTGTTTCAAGGCGCACCTGTGCTCACACGCACCCCTCCAAAGCCTTGCCCTGGGCACGGGCCCCTGCAGAGGCACAGTCCGTTCTTTGGAAGAAGCACGACCTTCTTGGTGGCAGCCTCTTGAGTTTGGGAATTCCCTCTCCGCAGGATTAACCCTATCTTCTCGCTGGGTGCCCATACGCTCCAGTTTATTCCAGACTAGCTTTGTATTGCGCTCTGAAATCTTCTGACGAGAAGCAGGGTAAATAATCCGAAGAAGAAGAGATTGGATTTATACCCCGCCCTTCACTACCCAAGGGAGTCTCAGAGTGGCTTACAGACTCCTTTCCCTTCCCTTCCCCTCCCCACAATAGACACCCTGGGAGGTAGGTGGGGCTGAGAGAGCTCCGACAGAAACTGCTCTTTTTCAAGAACAGCTGTTATCAGAGCTATGCCTTGCCCAAGGTCATCCAGCAGCTGCAAGTGGAGGAGTGGGGAATCAACCCCGGTGCTCCCAGATTAGAGTCTGCACACTTAACCACTGCACCAAACTGGCTTGCAAAGGCAGCAAAAACATACAAAGCTGATCTATTCTTCTTTACCTGCATGGATTCAGATGTCCCCATAAATTAAACTGGTGCGGAAACTGAGGGCTGCATTCCTGGCAGGGTGCTCCTAGAGGGACAGAAACCTGCCCCAGCCTGGTGAGCACATGCTGGCCTGCCTGCCTCATGGACTCATTCACCCCCTGCGTGCTGCTCAACCTGTGTTCTCACACCCATCAACGCATCCAGCCCACACACAACCCCAAGAACTGACTTCCTCCTGGGGCACGTGGGGTTCTGGTGGCTCACAAGGTCTGACGTTGCCACCTCCTCTTGGGCAAGCGCTGCTTTGCTTCCCGGGGCCTCGCGCCTCTCAGGGCGGGGCAGGTCTGAACGGCCACCAAGTCAAGCACCCTCACAAGCAGGGGACTTGGCATTCGGGAAAGGGGAGATGAGGAGTCCAGCCAAGGAAGCAGCCCCTGGCCAGCGGTGGCAGTCAGTGTTCCCTCCAGGCTGAGTTACTGAATCATAGAATGTTAGAGTTGGCACCCTGCAGGTCATCTAGTCCAACCCCCCGCACTCTGCAGGAGCACAGCCGAAAGAGAGCCCTACAACATACCAGAAAGAGGGTCATCCAAGTGGGAGCTAGCACACAGTTTCTTAGCCTCTGGCTCACACATTTTTGTCTGAGGTCGGGAAGGGATGGCTCCAGAACAAACTAATTGATGCCGTAGCCAAATTGCTCGCTGACAACTTTAATGCCAGGAGCTCACAAAGTACAATGTTTGCTCACAAGACTCCACAGCTTAGAGCGAGCATTGGTGGCAGTCCCAGGATTGGGGGGGGCACAATAGTGGCTCTCTACCCTGGACGGTCCTGGGATCAGGCCGAATGCAATCAGCTCCAACGGGGCATGCGGCACATATTGTCTTAGGGATTGATCAAGGGAGAGAAGAAAACTCGGGGGGGGGGGCTGTTACCAATACAAAGAAGCTCGGGGGTTAACAGGGGAGGGGGCCCACTCTGGGTGCACTCTCCGGCGGTCCCCGACAACCAAGCTGGCAGACCCCAGACGTAGCAGTGTCCGCCCTTCCTCCAGATCCAGCCTGCAGGGTGAGTTGGGCATCGCTGTCCCATGGCCAGTTCTGGGAGAACCGGGTTTGATTCCCCACTTCCCCACTAGCACCTGGCTGGATGACCTTGGGCAAGCCACAGTTCTGTCAGAGCTGTTCTCTCAAGAGCAGTCCTCGAAAGAGCTCTCTCAGCCCCACCTACCTGTGTCTGTCTGTTGTGGGGAGGGGAAGGGAGAGGAGTTTGTAAACCGCTCTGAGATTCCTTTGGGTAGTGAAGAGCGGGGTATAAATCCAACCTCTTCTCTTCTCTGCTCAGTCAGTCTCAGAAGACCACAGAGAGACATGGCCAAGGCCATAGTCTTGGAAAGAGGGGTGTCTGCCACAGGCCGCATGAAGGATGTGGGATACGGATGCAGTACCCATGCGCTGTGGGTCACGAAATGGATCTGTGGCCAGTTAGGCACATGGCCAGTTCTTCTGCTCAGCCCTGCACACTGTACTGACAAGGTTTCCTGTCCTGGTGATGACAACACCGTCTGCTGCCACTTTTCCATTCAAGCACACGAGGCAGCGGACATCAGACTACAGTCTGTTATGATGTCACAGCCAAGAACCGCTGTGGGGCATGTGTGTGTGTGCGTGCATGGACAAGACCCTAGATCAGGGGTCTCCAACCTTTCTGAGCCTGCAGGAGGGCAGGAGGTGCAATTACAAAATGTCTGCAGTGGGAGGTGGAGCCAGCCACAAAATGGCTGCCACGAGAGGCGGAGCCAGCCATGAAATGTCAGGCAGGGAGGCCATGCCTGACTCTAACAGCAACACGTCAACATTTCAGGCAGAAGCCGCACTTCGCAAGACGCCTCTTTAAATAAACATACGGGTTAAAAATATTTTCTCGCATTACCTTCAGTCACACAGCGACCATCCCTGTACTGTGGTGGCAGATGCTGCTTTAAGAAAATAAAGATTTGGACAGTCCGCCCGAATCCCTGCTGGCCAAAAACCCCAACCCCACCTTCTAAACTCTCTTGGGGGAGGCGGGGAAGATGCTGGCAGGCACCATATTACCCACAGGCCCCCCACGTTGGGTGGCCCTGCCCTACATCTCAGGAGCCTTTTACCCCAGCCCCTGCCACCTAGAGAGATCTCTGGCGCTTGCTGCTCCGGCCGAAAGCCAGGGTTTGCAGTGGAGGGGAGGGGGCCCTGCGGCTGCCCCCCGTGTCCCCTGCCGGCCTCCCTTCCGCTGACCTCCACCCACGCCGAGCCCTGCGTCGTCTCCTTTGATCAAAAACAACCTCTAACAAGCTTAACCGGATCACTCACAGAGCTAACCGATCCCCTTCCCCATCTAAATCATCCACCTACAAGGATAATTTGATAGAAGACGTCCCACCCCCGCCGCTGTAATGGTGACCCAATTACCTCTACCGATAACCGCCGGAGAGTCTCAGGCCAGAGGAAGCAGGACGGGACGCTCGGGTGGGAAAGGCAAGCCCAACTGGGGGCTCTGGCCAGCCTCCCTCCCCCCTCCCCAGCATCAGGCACAACCAGGCCCCCTAAATATTCGGACCGCAGGGCAAACTGGAGCAGACGTTCCACTAATCCCGGGGCTGGTGAAGGGGGGGGGGGAAGTAGGAGGCGCGAGAGACGGGTGCGAGCAAACAGGGCAAAGACGAGGCGGTTGCGCCCAGGGCCACAGGCCTGTTTCATCAGAGTCGGTCATGGCACCTGAATGCCCTCCAAAAGAGCAGAATAGTCCCACTTTAGTGGTTTGGTGCAGTGGTTTAGTTTGGTGCGCGGACTCTAATCTGGGAGAACTGGGTTTGATTCCCCCACTCCTCCACTTGCAGCTGCTGGATGACCTTGGGCAAGCCGTAGTTCTGGCACAGCTGTTCTCTCAAGGGCAGTTCTGGAAAGAGCTCTCTCGGCCCCACCGACCTCCCAGGGTGTCTGTTGTGGGGAGGGGAAGGGAAAAGGAGTTTGTCAGCCGCTCTGAGAATCCCTTGGGTAGTGAAGGGCCATTGGGGTAGAAATCCAGTCTCTCCTTTTCTTCTTTAAAAGATAAATCTGGGACACACGTGATCCGGTTTGGACTGGGGGAGCAGGTGAGGAGGGCATTTAATCATTCCACTCCCACACAGAGATGGTCCCCCCCCCCCTTCCCGGTGCTCAACAAGAAAGGGGAAAAGATGAGTTCTTAAAAGGACCGGTCTTGTTTTTTCAGGATGCCAAATCCTTATCAAGACCATGCAGGGATTCAAGGGCTAAATCCCCTCCCCCTCCCTAAATGGGCCTAGGCCAAATCGAGGGGAAAGACACCTGCCATTTACCCGGGGGGGGGTTTGCAGCCATGAAATGAAGACAATTCAGGGTGCTCAGGGAGGAAGAAGGGAATGTGAAACTTGGGATGGTCCTTTCTTCAGCCCAATCCCACACAATGAACAGGTGTCTTTCAGCCCTGGAATTGTGCAAGAGGCAAAGGGACTCCAATGAAGGGTACGCACTCTTCACTCGGATATGATTTTTTTTTAAAAAAATTTTTATTAAATATATCCCCCGCCCTACCCCGCAAGCGGGCTCAAATAGGATTACTTTTCTTGGTTGTATTTTCTTTCTCCTATTTTGGGAACATTTCCTTGGACCTTACACTGATAGATATTTGAGGAACTCTGTGGACAGAAAACATTTCTGGAAAAGATGCTAAACCAGATAATTTGTTCACATATCAACTGCCCCAGCCACTAGAAAAAGAAATGTTATTTCTCCAGCTGCATACTCTTTAAGGCAGGGGTGTCAAACTCATTTGTTATGAGGGCCGGATCTGACATAAATTGGACTTTGTCGGGTTGAGCCATGTGTGTCATAAAATGTAAAGCCAGGTAGTGGAGATATAAACTTTATAAACGACACAAATGGGTTTTTTTTACTTAAAATGCTTAAAACATAAGCACTCTTGTAATGTTTTGTTTATTTAACAGTGTCTGATAACGGACACCTCTTGCTCTGAATTATTGCATCAAAATCTTTGTTCTGTTGCAATCTTGAGTATGCTGTTCAGGTGTGTATCTGTAAGCTGCAAACCTACGATGATGATGCAGCAGCAGCAGAACTGGAAGTAGAAGCAGAAGACAGCCAGTTCCACTGCGGGCTCGATAGAAACCCTCCAGGGGCCTCATCCGGCCCGCGGGCCGCATGTTTCACACCCCTGCTTTAAGGGACTTGGCAGAATCCAGAATACAAAATATGAGCTACTTCTTCAATTAATATTAAGTATTGTGGGGAAAGATTCCCGGATTAGATAGATTCACCAGTAATTTTTAATCAAAGGTTTGGGTAAATCCCTGCATCTGTTTTGATGGATCTGCTATAATTACTGCATTAATCACGACTACTCCAACATTATGAAATGGAAGTTCAAGGGTTTTGTTTTTTTTTAATTACGAAAAAGATTCTACACTGGAAGAACCGTATTTTATTTATTTAGTGACGTTATTCCCGTCCGCCTTTCTCACGGGGCCTCCAGATGGATCCCATACAGTGAGTCAGTACAATCAACGGGACGGGACACTCCAAAAACGACGGTTTAGGGGATTAGAATTCTGCCGCCACCGGAGGGGAAAGAAGCACAAACCATCACGCGACACACTCAGCAGCACAGAGACCGCCCCGACAGGATCCTGCTTACAGTAGAGTAGGCACGGCAGTACCGACTGCAGCCCTTCGTCCTTCAGGACCCAAGCAAGCCCCGTGAAGCGTTTTGTGCAGTGCATCCCCATTACCCCAAACCTAAATAAACCCTGATGAGAAATGCTCAATATTGGTTACAACATTTTGACAGCCACTGAGCCGATCATGAGAGGGGGCTTTGGGGACTCAGCCCAGTCAGACTTTGGGATTTGCCTGATCCGAGAGAGGAGGACAGGGAACACCTCCTCCTGCCCTAGAAAGAGGGCCTGTCCCTCCTCCACCGGCTGGGATTTAATCTGGGCGTTTCACCACCGCGTGCCGAACTGCTCCTCACCCATCTGCCTGAGATCTGGGTCAGCCACCAGCTCCTCTCTCAGAGCCACCGACTCAGTCTGGCTTGGGAGGGCTTCCTCCGCCCAGCGGCCAGCGGATCATCGCTTCCCGCTCCAAGCGGCTCCTGCCGTCCCGGAGTCCCTGGCTCACGGGGTCCCCCATCATCCTGCTTCTCCACATTTCCATGAAGCTACTGGAGGAGGTCATCCAGAGGTTCGGGCAGGGCTGTCACCCAGTAGAGGCGGACGACACTCCACTCTAACACGCACTCCCAGTGGATCCCAGCGAGGGCGCGGAAATCAAGGACAGGCGCCTGGAGGAGGCGGTTCCGTGCTGAGCGAGGGGCAATAAATGGAAGCCGAATCCCAACAAGATGGAAGGACTACCGGTGGCCAGAAGGACTCATTCGGGATCTCAGGAGCAATGCTCCCTCTAAGCTCTGGAGCCCTGTGAGCAAAAATTCTCCTTTGTGAGCTGCTGGCATTAAAGTGGTGAGCGGGTGATTTGTCTGCTGCATAAATCAGTTTGCTCTGGAGCCCTCCTTCCTGAGCGAAGACAAAAATGTGAGCCGGAGGCTAAAGAACTGTGAGCTAGCTCACACTGACTCAGCTCAGAGGGAACACTGATGAGGACAAGCCTCCTTTTCTGGAGGGGGCTGCACTCCCCCTAAAATAGCAGGTTCATGGCCTGGGGGTGCTAGCCAGAGGTGCCTTCCGGTGATGACCCAACTGTAGCAGCCTTTCCTGAGCAAGAAAGATGTGGTCACCATGGGACATGCCCTGTCAACATCTGGATTACACTGTCCAGAAACGGCAGCTGGTACACAATACCGAAGAGAGAAGTGGGTCATAGGAACCACATCGCTCCAGACGTGCTCCCATCTGCACTGGCTGCCCAGGCCATATTCCAGAAGCTGATAGAAGAAGTAGAGATTGGATGTGTACCCCGCCCTTCACTCGGGAGTCTCAGAGTGGCGCACAAACTCCTTTTCCCTTCCCCTCCCCACAACAGACACCCTGGGAGGTCGGTGGGGCCGAGGGAGCTCTTTCCAGAACTGCCCTTGAGAGAACAGCTGTGCCAGAACTACAGCTTGCCCAAGGTCATCCAGCAGGTGCAAGTGGAGGAGTGGGGAATCAAACCCGGTTCTCCCAGATTAGAGTCCGCACACTTCACCACGACACCAGCCTTCAGGCCCTATACGGCCTGGGACTTCCATACCACAAAGCCCGCCCACTCCCATAAGAACTTCCCTGACCGCTCCAGCCGTTTCCAGAGGCCCCTCTTTGGCTGCCCTTGCTGCTGCCTGCGTCTCAGTGGTGGCACCAAAACGAGAGCCACCTGTCCTCCCTCGAGCGTCGTCTTCTAGCAGGTGAAGACTCTCCCGTTTTATCTGGCCAAGCCTCACTTACCCTCCTTCTTGTTTGTCTTTAAATTTTCCAGTTTGATGTCCACGTCCTGTTTTAAAACCTTGAATTTTTAATCCCTTTCAACCGTCTGCTGCCACGGGGGCCCTAATTGAGCGGAAAAGCAGCACAGAGGCATTCTGGAGGAATAAAAGCCCAAGCGCTCGTTTCCCAGGAGACGGCTGGAGGTCACCTGAGCCAGTGCCCATCTTGCAGAAGCCGTGCCGGTCTCTGCCTGGTCCCTTCCCAGAGGGAAGATCTCTCCGGGGAGTCCCAGGGCAGCCACCCATGAGGCCCGTCAGGAGGAGGCCCAGAAGTGGCCCCCTCCTTCTCTCACCTCCTTCCAATCATGCTTAGAAGGGGGGAAAAGGAGATTGGGCATACCCAGCCCTTGATGACCCGAAGGAGAGTAGTTTACAATCTCCTTTCCCCTCCACTCCCCACAACAGACTCCCTGTGAGATAGGTGGGGCTGAGGGAGCTCTCTCGAGGTCTGCCCTTGAGAGAACAGCTCCGGGAGAACTTGTGACTGACCCAAGGTCATACCAGCAGCTGCATGTGGAGGAGTGGGGAATCAAACCCAGTTCTCCCAGATGAGAGTCTGTGCTCTCAATCACTTCACCAAACTGGCTCTCAACGAAGTTTAATTCAAGGTATGAGAGCCAGTTTGTGTGTAGTGGTTAAGTGGGCAGATTCTAATCTGGGAGAACCGGGTTTGATTCCCCACTCCTCCACTTGCAGCTGCTGGATGACCTTGAGCAAGCCATAGTTCTGGCAAGAGCTGTCCTTGAAAAAGAGCAGTTTCTGTCAAGAGCTCTCTCATCCCCGCCTACCTCACAGGGTGTCTGTTGTGGGGAGGGGAGGGGAAAGGAGTACGTAAGCCACTCTTGAGACTCCTTTGAACATAAGAGAACATAAGAGACGCCAATGTTGGATCAGGCCAATGGCCCATCCAGTCCAACACTCTGTCACACAGTGGCCAAAAATACCAGGTGCCATCAGGAGGTCCAGCAGTGGGGCCAGGACATTAGAAGCCCTCCCACTGTTGCCCCCCCCCCCCCAAGCACCAAGAAGACAGAGCATCCCTTGCCCCAGAGTCCCTATCTATACCTTGTGGCTAATAGTCACTGATGGACCTCTGCTCCATATGCTTATCTAATTCCCTTTTGAAGTCGCCCATGCTTGTAGCCGCCACCACCTCCTGTGGCAGTGAATTCCAAGTGTTAATCACTCTTTGGGTGAAGAAGTACTTCCTTTTATCCGTTCTAACCCGACCGCTCAGCAATTTCATGGAGTGCCCACGAGTTCTTGTATTGTGAGAAAGGGAGAAAAGTACCTCTTTCTCTACCGGCTCTTTCCCATGCATAATCTTTGGGTACTGAAGGGCAGGGTATACATCCAATCTCTTCTTCTTCTTCTTCTTTCGTGTGCACACACTCTTCTTCAGATACTTCTAAATATCTTTAGGATATTTCTGTTCCATTTAGGCTATCTCTTCAGAGTCCTGCTTGAGACAGCTTGCCACTGCGGATTAGAATCTGCACTCCTAACCACGACACCAAACTCTGGCTCTCTGCCGCCCCCTCCCACGGCTGCTGTCTCTGCCACCTCTCCTCTTTCCCCTACAGAACTAAAACCCGCACGTCCCTGCGGGGAATCAGCAGAGCCATCCCCCTCTTGCCTCACACTGTGGGCCACCGCCTCTGCCAGGCCAAGATCTCCGAACAGCACCACGCACCTTGAGGGCGCCACAGAAACAAACCACAGCAATCCTGGATTCTGGTCCCCTCCTTGGGATCCTTTAGGTAAAGGTTTCCCTCGTTCGAAAGCCAGTCGAATCCGACTCTAGGGTTGCGGTGCTCGTCTCCGTTTCCAAGCCAAAGAGCCGGCGCTGTCCGAAGACATTTCCGTGGTCATGTGGCCGGCATGACTAGACGCCGAGGCGCACGGAACTCTGTTCCCTTCCCACTGAAGCGGTACCTATTTATCTACTTGCAATGTCTTGCTTTTGAACTGCTAGGTTGGCAGGAGCTGGGGCCAGAGATGGGAGCTCACTCCGTCATGCGGCACTCGGGTCTTGAACTGCCAAACTACCAACCTTCCAGCCTGCAATTCAGCATCTTAACCACTTGAGCCACCGCAGTTCCGCTGGGACCCTTTATAGCTCCCCAAATCCTTTGCAGTCTGGAAGTGCCTCCATGGAGACCCCTCCTCTTCCCCCACCCCCCTTCCATGGGAAGGAAGGAAGCTCAGTCAGTGGAGAAAACCTGGTCACGAGCAGGGGTCATTTCCTGCGGGAGCACACAGGAGCAGAGCTCCAGCAGTAAGGAGCCCAGGGGGCGGGCACAGGCAACAAGCCCCGCCTCCTGCTCCCAGAAGCCCTCAGTCCGGCCACGAGGAGCAAGAAGCAGTCAGGTGAGTTGCAGAGCCCCCCCCCCCTGCCCGCCTTCAGGTACAAGCTCTCCCTCGTCTGCGAGGACAGATCTGCACGTTCTCCCCCCCAATAGCTAGCAATCCACAACAGTCCAGTGGAGCCTGAGCGGTGGGTGTTGCCTTCTGACACACTTCCGGTGATGTCAGGGGGCGTCGCATATGCAAATAGGTTATGCTAGTGAGCTCCTGCACCTCTTTCTCTACGAAATGACCCCTGGTCAAGAGCCTCTACACCCTCCACCTCACCCCTCCCTCAGGACCAGTGTTTCCTCTCAGTTGAGTGAGTGTGAGCCAGCTCGCAGTTTCTTAGCTTCCGGCTCACACATTTTTGTCTTGGCTCAGGAAGGATGACTCCAGGGCAAACGCTCGCTCACAGTTTTAATGCCAGTGGCTCCTCACAGAGTACAATTTTTGCTCACAAGACTCCGCAGCTGAAAGGGCGCATTGCTCAGGACGCATGAACATGCGAAGCTGCTGAAAGCCGAACCGGACCCTCAGTCCCTCAAAGGGAGCACGGTCTGCTTAGACAGGCCGCTGCTCTCCAGGGTCTCAGGCGGAGGAGGCCTTTCCCATCACCCGGGGCCTGGTCCTTTCGACCGAGGACCTCCTGCATGCCAAGCGGAGGCTCTGCCACTGAGCCACGGCCCCTCCCCAAGGAAAGGGCAGCTGCTCTCCAGAGGCAAGAGCTGAAAGATGGGCTCCGGGGGCATTAGCATTCCCCCCAGGCCCAGCGGCTGCTGCTGCACTCGGGAACGCCTGCTTTCTGAGACGGGGCTGTCAATGGCTGACACCCATTTGGATCGTCTGGCCCACAGCCCCGCCGCTGCCTGAGTCCCCACGGCCTTCGGAAGCCAGTGAAAGAGCAAGGAACTGACATGCAGCCAACCGATAATCAAGGATGGAATTCTTTTCATGCAACTAGATTGTAAATAGCCTATTTAACTCTGGCATTTGCAGGCGGGCGGATGGGCGGGCTCTGGGAATTCCCCCTCCCACCGGGCAAATACTTCAGGGTGGTGTCCTATTGAGCCACAGATTCCCTCAGGGGAGAGAAAAGGCCCAGGAGACTAGGTCCCCAGCAATGCTCCACCTAAGCGGTGGAGTCTTGTGAGCAAAAATTCTACTCTGTGAACTCCTGGCACTAAAGTGGTGAGTGAGGGATTGGGCTCCTGCATCAATTAGTTTGCTCTTCTGGAGCCCCCTCCTCCCTGAGCAAAAATGGGTGAGCCGGAGGCTAAAAAACTGTGAGCTAGCTCACACTGACTCAGCTTAGAGGGAACACTGGGACTCCCCAGGCCAGGCAGCCTTTCGGAGGGCTTAGGCCGCCCACCAGGGAGCCCCTGCACTCACCAGAAACCCAGGAGGACGACCAAGCCCTGCTGAGGCTTTGGTGGTGCCCCGCACCCAGCCACTCCCCTTGAGCCCCAGAACCTGCTCCAGCGGGGCCAGCGAGGAGGACCGCGGCCGAGTGAGCCCGTGCTGCTGCAGAGCAAGGGGGGGTGGTGGTGTGAAAGACGGAGCTTGCAGTGCCCGAAACCCTGCCCTGCGCCCCTCCTTGAGAGGACGCAACTGCAGCAGCTTGCAAAGAGCCAGCCCCACTGGGGCGATAAAGGAAATGCTCCCCTGGGCTACTTTGCTCGGGCCACCAGGTTTCTGGGGGGGGGGGAGGCATGAAGCCACAGCACGGCCAAGAAGCAAACCCCCCTCCTCCCGCCCCGCACCCTTAGCAAGGTGACGGAGGCTCAAGACGGAGGCTCTGCCCAGCGACCGTCCCAGGCCGCGCTTCCCCTCTGTCGCCCTTTCAGGATGCAAAAGGCACAGCTAAGGTGAAGGCCAACGGCGGGCCTGTGGCACCAAAGCCCGGGCAACGTGTGAACCTGCCCTTGAAGGATGGCATGGGGGAAGGGAACCCATTAGATCATGGGGGGTGGGGAGTGACTGGCAAGCGGAAGGCAGGCAGGCTCTCTCTCTCTCTCTCTCTCTCTGGCTAAATAAATAAATAAAAGCCCTCCCATTCATGGCTCTCGTATGCAAAGCAGGCATCCATATGCATGAGGGGGCTCATTCATGAAAAGAGGCAGTGCTGCGTGCACGGCAGCTGGGGGCTGGGGGGGGGGGACCAGGAATTGTGATGAGAGCAATTATTTTTCCTCATGTCCTGCCAAGAATATTTTCTCACAGACTGAGGAAAAAAGAAAGCGGGGGGGGAACCAGGGAGAGGAGGAGGTTTGTTTCGTTGCTGGGGAATATAATCTCCTGCCTTTGTTGGAACCCTCGGCATTAAAATATTATGATGGAAGGAAGAGATTAGAACCCGCCGAAGTGCTTGGGTGGAGGGCAGGACCCTCGAGCCCCCCCTCCCCCGTAGTCCCCAGCAGTCTTCCCTCTAAGCTGAGTTTGCGTGAGCCAGCTGAGTTTTTTAGCCTCCAGCTCACCTCACATATCTTTGTCTGAGCTCAGGAAGGGATGGGGCTCCAGAGCAAACTAATGTATGCAGCAGCCGAATGGCTCACTCACAACTTTAATGCCAGCAGGAGCTCACAAAGCAGAATTCTTGCTCACAAGACTCCACCGCTTAGAGGGAGCCTTGGTCCCTGGCCACCAAGGGGGGAAGCCCTTACGGGACCAGGCCTGGGGCTCACGGCTCTGAAACGTTAGCGTGGTCCATGCAGAGAGGGGAAGAGGCCTTGACGAGAAGGGGACCAGCAGCCAGGAGAAAGTGACAGGGAAACTGCCGGCCGCAGACAGAAGGAGGACCGGCCGGAGTGCCGGATGCCACGGATACAAACTCCGGGAAGGCAGGCCCCGGGGCTTCCACAGCCCAGAAACACCTGGCCATCCGGTGTGGGACAGAGGAGACTGGCCTGCACTTCCCCTCCCCGCACCCTCAGCCCCCAGCCCCGTGGCGAGGGTTCTGGTGGGGCCTGCTGTTTCCACCAGCAGGAGGGAAGCGGTGCCCAGTGGCCTCAGCAGCAGCAGCAGCAGGGAACTTCATTCCTCGCTGGGGCCGAGGCGATGTGGCTCCTCGTGGCCATGAGCCACAGCCCTGTCCCTGCCGGTCCACGAGGGAATGCCTGCCCAAGCCAGCCCGGGCGCCCGTCTCTTCTCCGCCTGACGGATCATCCGCCCTGTCAGCTGCGTGTAGCATCAGCTGGGGCGGTGGGGGATGGGGACCAGCAGCAGAAACGGAGCTGCTCCTGGATTCACCTGCCCCCCTTGCCCAAGGAGAGCTGGGTCCTTCCCAAAGAAGGCTGCGGGGCCCCGAGGCCAAGGAGAGGGCCTGCGAGTGGACCCCAGGTGAAGGGGAGCAGGGCCAGAGGCTGGGCTCCACCAACGGAGGGCAGCGGAGCGGCGGCATGTCTGCACACGTGACAGAGGCAGGCAGGCAGGCAGGGATTTGACACACAGGCAAGAGCAGCGGAGGGGAGGGTGAGGGGATGCAACTGGCACACGGATACCACGGGATGCAGGCAGAAGCGGAGGGCAGCAGGGCCCAGTGGCACGGCTCCCTCCCCCTCCCTCGCACAGATGCCCGCACAACAAACGCTCTTCCTCCGCCTCTCTTGACCCACCCCTCCCGCTCACTCCAGGGGATGCGAACGGACAGGCTGGGCTCTGCCAGGGGGAGGGGGAGGCGGGGGGGCCAGCTCAGCCGTGGGGGTGGAGGAGGAGGAGGAGGGAAGCTGGCTGCTGGAGGGAGCGCCATGGCAACAGCCAAACAGGGCCGGGCTCAGAGCCAGGCATCTCTCCCCCAACTCAAATGCACCCTCACCTCCTCCCTTTCAAGGTGGGGGGGGGGGGCTGCTCCAGCCGAGGCTTCATCCCCCTGCAGGAGCTCACCCCGCTGCCTCGCTCCCTAGCGGAGGCTCCTCTCCTCTCCGCCCAGGGCCAGTCCACCACTGGGCACCCCCCCCACACACACACACACCTGGCAAGGCGGGAAGCTGAGCAAGCGACCCTGGCTGACCTCCGGTGCCCACTGCCCCGGGAGGAGGCCCGTGGGACTTGGGCCTGCTCAGCCGTGCCACCAGGATTGGGCAGCAACACTTCCACTCCCTGCCCTCCGTCGGCTCCATGCCTGAACTCCCCACGGCCAGCTGCATCTCCCCTCTCCGGTTCACCCCCAGCTGCCCTGGGTCCTTGGCGCTCCAGCTGCAGGGCACAGGCAGCTGGGCAGGGAAGAGTGGGGAAGGAGGCCGCCCCCCCCCCCCAAGGCTGCCCCCCAGGCAGCTCCCCGGCCAGGGCAAGAGGAAGAGGCTCAAAAGGCAGTGTGCGGGGGGTTGGACTAGATGACCTGCAAGGTCCCTTCCAACTCTCACATTCTATGACTCTGTGAAAAGGAGGGGCTGGTCAGGAGCCGCCAGCCTGGGTGTGAGAGGTTCCACACCCCTCCCCAGCCTTTGGGTCCCGGGTCTGTCGCTCAGGAGGGGGGCCAATCCCCTCCCTGCATTGCCTCCCTCCGTCACCTCTGTCCCGCCCACAGACCCACCGGGCAGCGACTCGCCCTCGGTCTCCAGGGAGCCGGCGGCCGGGATGGACGCTCCGGCGGCTGAACGCCTCAGACGCCCACCGCCTCGCCACCCGGCCTACACCCGCACAGGGACCGGTGCCCCGCAAATCCCGCACGAGGAGGCCCTGAAACTGCAGCTGCCCATGGTGACTGTGCCGACCCCTTCCGCCACCCCTTGACCCGGGCCGGCTGAGATGCCACACTGAGCAGAGGGCCCTCATGTCACCACCAGTCTTCCCGCAGCCCAGGAACAATGTGCCTGGCTAGCCCGTGAGGCGGATCCTGTCGCCGCTGCCGATGGGAGACAGCACCAGCTTGCTTGGGCCACAGGCCCAAGAGGGCCTACCTCGCTCATCCCTGCTCCATCAACAGGGAGCCACCGTGGCGAGGAGGTGGCAGCGGCGGCTTGCTCGCCCTCTGTGCCCAGTGACAGGTCACCGCACCACCGCACCCATGGCGACTGCCTCGCCCCCCAGACCCCGCCAAGCACTGCATCCCTCGCCGCCACCCTGGTACGGTGCATCCCTCGCGGCCAGGGGGCCGCGGCGTTCTCACTGCCAAACCGTGGGGGGGGGGCCTTTAGCTGCCTCTCTCTAGGGCCCATTCCATCTCTTCCCGCAATGAGCCTTGCAACTAGTATCGAAATAATACATATCTGTTAAATACAAGTAAATTAGCTTTCAGTTCCCAAAAATATATATGTAGACACATAACCTTAAAACCAACCGTTAAAACATTAAAAAAATAGAAAAGTTTAACAGTCCATTATATGTCTAAAACTAAACTGATTATAAGTCAGGCAAGCCCTTGGACACTGAAGCGCACCCCACTCCAGAGAGAGAGAGAGAGCGTCCTGAGAGAGCAGACTGCTCTCTGGGCGGCACCTTCTCCACCGCTGCTCTTGCTGGACCACAGCGACAGATAATACGCTGCTCCCCCCCTGGGTTCACCTGTGGGGCGAGCCCCTCCCCACCAAGCCACGGTGACCCCCTGGCCCTCCCCTGCTGAGCAGCCCCTTCCCTGGCGACACGGACGACAAAAAACGGCAAACAACTGAAATGCAGCCCCTGGGCAGCTGTTGCCACCGAAGCAAAGGGAAGCCTGCCGCCTGGGGAGACGGGGAGGGCTCGGCTGACCGGGCGCGTCCAGGTGGTCCAGCTCCTGTCCAGGAAGGGGCTCGGATGCAGAAGAGGGGTCGTGAACTGGCCCCAGGGACACGGTCTCCAATGTGGGCGACAGCCAGGGCTGAGCAGGCCACCTCTGCCTCCACCTGCCCGGGTCCAGCTCCAAAGCACACTCCCCCTGCCCCACATCTATGGGTCTGGCAATGCACAGGGATTCCAATCCAAAGCTGCCATCTCTCCCCCCCCCCACCATACCAACCTGGGGATCGGAGAGTCAAAAGCCTGAGCCCCCCCCCTGCTGTCCTAGGGCCAGCTGGGAAAGAGGATTCCTCCTGGACTCCAGGCCTCCCCTCCCCCCACCCACGCTGCTGATCCAGTCTGGCTGGGCAGGTTTCACCTGTTCCCCTGCCCTGGTCCCTCAGACGCACCCTCTCCCCCGGCCAGGCCACCAGGACTTTGGGTGCCTGTTTTATTTCCTCAAGCGGCAAAGCACTATCATTATATGTATTTTTTTTTAAGAAAAGAAAAGAAAAGAAGCCAGTCTCTAGCCTCTTTTGTTGCAGAGATATAACGGGAAGTGCCTATATCTCCATTACAAAATTGGGTGGAGACTTGCATCTTCAAACAACTGGAAATGAGGAAATCACAGAAAGCGATACACCGATTGTCATCATTGTTATGTAGAAGATCTATTCTCTCTTCCTCCAGATTGCAAGACTAGGTCTAATGGGTGGAAGTTACAAGGGAGTTGTTACCGGCTAAATATCAGGAGAAACTTCCTGACTGTGAGGGCGGTTGAGTAGTGGAACAGTCTGCCTCGGGAGGTGGTGGATGCTCCTTCGCTGGACGTTTTCAAGTGGAGGCTGGACGACCCTCTTTTGGGTATGTTGTAAGGCTGTCTTTCGGCTGTGCTCCTGCAGAGTGCAGCAGGGGGTTGGACTAGATGACCTGCAAGGTCCCTTCCAACTCTCGCATTCTATGATTCTATGACTCTTGAAAACTATACCCAGAAAAGCTTGCTGGCCTCTTCACTGCTCCTGGACTCAAATCTGATGGTTATTGTAATACTATCCACTTGTTGTTGATTTTTTTTTTTTAAAGCCCCCTCCTGGTGGCAGGGGAAGGAAATAGCTGCCATGGGGACAGGGGAAATGGCTGCCGTGTGGGCGGGACTGGGAAAATCAAACCTTCCCGACACCCATCCAGGCTCGGCTGTGACCGCTTTTTCCAAAACTTCACAGCAAAGCAGGTTCGGGATCGGATCAGAGAAAAGCTGAGGCAAACCCAGGAGGATGCTGTGGGGAAGGAGGGAACCCGCTTCCCAAGAGCTCTGAGCCCGGGGCTCACAACCCACCTGGCAACAGCCTCCGTGTCCCCCATCGGCCCCCAACCAGGTGGGCAGTGTTCCCTCTAAGCTGAGCTAGTGTGAGCCAGCTCACAGTTTTGTAGCCTCTGGCTCACACATTTCGGTCTCGGCTCAGGGAGGATGGGGCTCCAGAGCAAACTGATTGATGCAGCGGCCAAATTGCTGGCTCACAGCTTTAATGCCAGGAGCTCACAAAGCAGGATTTTTGCTCACAAGACTCCACAGCTCAGGGGGAGCGTTGCAGGTGGGTGGGCCTGTTCCCCCTTCTTTGTGGGACGGTACACAGGCAGGCCCTGGCTCCACCAGCAGGGGTGTAGCGCAGCCCCCACCCCACGAAGTCAAGACAGGAACTGGGACTCGGGAAACAGGCGGGGAGGAGAGGGAAGAGGGCAGCCTGCCCCGCCCAGGAGCCTTTGGCCGCGGGCCCTCCCCAAGACCCCCTCCTTCCTCTTTCCC
>NW_015161962.1:543670-545510 GCF_001447785.1 Gekko japonicus
GGGGGGGTGTAACAAGAGGAGAGGGGGGGGGGGGGGGGGATGGGAGCACAACAGAACCCCACACACACATGCATACCCCAGAGGCGCAAGCAAAAGAAAGGCCAACGGGGTATGGCCAGTGTCCCCTCTAAGCTGAGTGAGTGTGAGCCAACTCACGTTTTTTTAGCCTCCAGCTGAACCATTTTCTGTCTCAGCTCAGGAAGGAGGGCTCCAGAGCAGACTAATTTATGCAGTAGCCCAATCGCTCACTTACAACTTTAATGCCCGTAGCTCACAAAGTAGAATTTTTGCTCACAAGACGCTCCACAGCTTAGAGAGAGCATTGGTGTTCCCTCTAAGCTGAGTGAGTGTGAGCCAACTCACGTTTTTTTAGCCTCCAGCTGAACCATTTTCTGTCTCAGCTCAGGAAGGAGGGCTCCAGAGCAAGCTAATTGATGCAATAGCCCAATCGCTGGCTCACAACTTTAGTGCCAGGAGCTCACAGAGTAGAATTTCGCCGCCGCCTGTGCCCACACGCCCAGCTCTCCCGCCTGCATTTCCTTGGGGCAGGTCACGGCTTTTGCCCTCCCCGGGTAGGCCTGGGCAAGACCCCAGCCGCAACCGGAAGTGGGTCAGCAGGCCCAAACCCCCCCCCCCCCCCCCCCACGCCCTCCCCCTGCAGAGGCTGCAGGGAAGAGGGGTGAGGGGCACCCCACGGCGGCCAGCAGCCTCTGCAGCAAAGGTCCCCATGTGTGGGGGCACCTCCCTGGTCCTTTCCTCCCTTGAGAGTCAAGTGGGGGGGTGACCCCTCCAGTCCAGCCCCCCCCCTTCAGGAAGAAAGCCAAGGGTCGTGCGGGTGAATGGGGAAGCCCCAGGTGGGCAGGACACAAAATGCCCGTTTCTGTCGTCTCGGGCTCTGATCAGAGGCATGCGGGGGGGGGGACTCACGCTGAATCCCACCGAGTCAGCGGCACCGCTCCAACACGCCACCTGCCCTGCGGCACAGAAGCCTGAGCATCTGGCCACGGGCTGAGCCTTCCGAGGCCCTCTTCGCCCGCCCCATCCCCAGAGAAGAAGAAGAAGAGATTGGATTTATCCCTCCCCCTTCACTACCAAAGGGAGTCTCAGAGCGGCTTACACACTCCTTCCCCTCCCCCTCCCCACAACAGACACCCTGGGAGGCAGGTGGGGCTGAGAGAGCTCTTTTTGAAGGACAGCTCTTGTCAGAACTAGGGCTTGCCCAAGGTGCAAGTGGAGGAGGAGTGGGGACTCAAACCCGGTTCTCCCAGATTAGAGTCTGCACCCTTAACAACGACACCAGACTGGCTCCTAGAAGGAGTTGGAGAAGATTGGATTTATACCTCACCCTTCACTACCAAAGGGAGTCTCAGAGCGGCTTACAAACTCCTTCCCCTCCCCCTCCCCACAACAGACACCCTGGGAGGCAGGTGGGGCTGAGAGAGCTCTTGACAGAAACTGCTCTTTTTCAAGAACAGCTCTTATCAGAACTACGGCTTGCCCAAGGCCATCCAGCCAGGTGCAAGTGGAGGAGTGGGGAATCAAACCCGGCTCTCCCAGATTAGAGTCCGCGCACTTCACCACGACACCAAACTGGCTGAGGTCCCACGGCCAGGAAGCCATGCCCAGAGAGCCACCAAGGGCACCTTCCTGGCCAGAATGGCCGGGCTACCGCTTCCAGCGGCTGGCGGCTTCAGAGAGGGACCCAGTCCCAAAAGAAACCCGGAGCCAGCAGCCGCACCCACGCGGGGCCCTGTCGGTCAAGAGATGCCCTCCTCCTCCGCCCAGAGGGGAAGGCCATCAGGCGACCACCAGGGCTACTGCCTCCTTCGGCCAGCTGCCC
>NW_015161962.1:545778-548225 GCF_001447785.1 Gekko japonicus
GGGGGGGAGGGGGAGAGCGAGAGAGCGCTGGATCAGCAGCCCAGGGATGAATCAGGATTCCTGGACGCGGCTGCAGGAATGTGCTGCGAGGGGGAGGGGGGAGCAGCAGCAGCCCCGGGAAGCCAGTGCCGGCCCACTGGAATCGACCCACCCCACCGGGGCTGGCAGGAGGCCCCCCCACGCAGTCGGGCACCAGGTGCTTCCAAGCCTGCCTTTGCCTCTCGCCGCCAAAGGTTTCCACAGCAACCGCGCGCAGCCCCCCCCCCCTTGGCGCACACCGCCAGGAGAAAGCAGCTCGTCCCTTTTTTTGTCTTCTCTGGGCAGGCTCCGACCTGGATGAAGCTGGGGGGCTTGCTGCAGCAGAGGGGCAGCGCCTGGCCTACCCTACGGGCCTCCATCCAGCCCCCAGCAGCCCTCCAACCTCCTTCCAAAGAGTCCCCTCCCCCCCTCCCCCCCCCCCGGATGGGCCAAGCCACACAGGCGGGGAGACGGGAGGCCCTTCCCACTCCACCAGGGCATCTGCAGGGCAGTCGCTCGGCTTCACAGGCCGCTGCTCAAGTAAAAGGAGCAAATGTGCACCCCTTGGAGCAAAAGGTTCGCTGGGCATGGAATCAATCCCCCCTGCATGGTTCTGCTTTCCCCCATTTTAGTCCGCGAGATCTGTTCTGCTGGGAAAGAGCCCCCCCCCCCCCCCCGGCAGCAGCAGCAGCATTCACAGTGAGCAGAGAGAGTCCCAACTGGGCACGAGCGCAAAAGGCCCAGGTCCCAACGGCAGGCCGGCCATCGACTCCCACGACGGCGTCCGGCACCAGCACGGGTGTCGAGCCGGAGTGAGACAAGCAGCCCCCACCAGGCCGGCTGTGGTCGGACAGCAGCTCTCCCGAGGGCCCCACACCTGGCCACGGCAGAGGCTGGCCCCACCTCACAAGCCACAGCCCCTCCTGACCGGCCCTAGCCCTGACCGTCCTCAAGAGGCAGGCTGGGGAAGAGAGGACTCCTGTGCCCAGGTGGGGGGAAGGTGCAGAAATCCCCCCCCCTTGTTCAGCAACACTCTCTCCTTGGGTGTCTCTCCCCCCCTTCAGCTGCTGGATCTGAGGAGCCAGCTACTCCCCTGCCCCCCCCCCCCACATCCTTCCAAACACATCAGCATAGCCAGGTGGGCCCACCACAACCTTGCTTCCTCCTCCTTTCTTTCTTTATGCAACAGAGCCGACGGATTTATCCCCACTTCTCTGCCCATAAGCGCCCCCCACATTCTGTGCTTTATTCCCCCCCCCAAAAAAGCAGGTTCTTTTGAGTGCCCCTCACCTGATGAGACAAGAAAATTTCCCTGCAATTGGGCACCTGGTCAGAAGTCCCTGTTCTCTCCTACGGGGTGGGGGCAATACAGCCCTCCCCGCCCACTCTCTTCCTAGCCAGTTTAACATCTACTGGACACGACCGACCTCCGTGAAAAACCACCTACCTCTAACGGATGACCATCTTGTTTAAATCTGAGCACTTTATTTGTAACAGTCGTTGGTTTTTACTGTTTTTGCCCTGTTTTTATGTACGGGCATATTTTGCCCTCTTGTAAGCCGCCCTGAGCCTGTTCGCGGGGAGGGTGGGGTATAAATACAAAAATAGATAAATAGCCACCTGGGCAGGGGCGGCCGGGGCAAGAGATCGGTCAGTGTCGCCCCCAGGACGCATTCTTTCCCCTGGCCTGTCCTCCAAATCTAGAACAGTGTTTTGTGTGTGTTTTGTATACCTGTATTTTCGTGTGTATACCTGTATTTTCTCACTGGAGAAGACCCTGATGCTGGGAAAGATTGAAGGTCAAAGAAGACGGGGGCGGCAAAGGATGAGATGGTCAGACAGTGTCATCGATGCAACGAACATGAAATTGAGCCAACTTCAGAGGACGGCGGAAGACAGGAGGGCCTGGCGGGAGATGATCCATGGGGTCGCGAAGAGTCGGACTCGACTCTGCGACTGAACAACAACAACAAATTTTCGTGTGTGCTTGCGAGGCTGGAAGTCACGTGACTTCTGGCGGTCCCTAGTGGGGCCAGGAGGTTTTAGGGAAGCGGCGGTGATACTGCCTGCCTCTGCCTCCCGGCCCGGGTATTCCTTGGAGGTCTCCCGTCCCAAGCGCTTGCCAGGGTCTCGGCCCTGCCGACAGTGCTCTTGGTGGGACGCTGGGGCCTCTGGAGGGGGAGTTTCCGCCGCTCAGCCATGGTGAGGAATGGCACAGAGAGGGAACACATGCCTGGCAGGACGGGGCCCACTGGCTGCAAGTGGAGCTGTTTGGGAGGGAGGGAGGGGGGAAGGGGGGGCAGATGCGTGCCGGGGCTCCGCACTTCGACTCCCTTCCTTTCCAGGCCTGACTCTTCTGGGCACTGACGAACCTGAGGCGCAGCGGCTTGCCAAAGTGGGGCCCTCTGCTCCCCCCGCCCCCCCCCGCC
>NW_015161962.1:549672-561215 GCF_001447785.1 Gekko japonicus
TCGGCGGCGGAGGCCGCCTCCCTCTCCTCCTCCTCCGCCGCCTCCTCCTCCGCCTCCTTCGCGCCGAGTGATGTCAGCGGCAGCTCTGCGGAGCGCGGCCGGGCAGGCGAGTCAGCGGCGGCGGCTCGGGCGGACTGGCGCTTCCCCCCTTGGCCGCCCCCGTCCCCTCTGCCCGTGGAGGCGCGCCTCTCTCCCCCGCCCCCCCTGCACGGCGAGGAAGGGCAGCGGTCCAGGAGGAGGAGGGGGGGGCGCCAGTTCCGCCGCCCCGCCCCCGGCCCAGGAAGGCCGGCAGAAGCCTCCGCCCCAGAGTCCGGGCAGGGCCAAGCGCGGAGCGGGGGGGGGGGGGGGGCAGAAACCCGCTCTCCTTCCCCCCCCATGTGGCCCCCCCCGGGACGACGGTCCCTGAGGCCCCCTGGCCAACAGACCTCCCCGACGGTGACCGGGGATCCTCCGCGGCCTGGTGGGTGGCGCCCCCGGGAGAGGGACTTCTCCGCCGTGGCCCCGCAACCCTGGGACAACAACCCTCTCCCCGGGGAGAGCCTCCTCTGGCCGCCGAAGAAGACTTGTTGCCGCCACCCCCCTCCGTCCTGCCCCGCATATCATCATCATCATTATTATTATCATCATTATTACTTGGATTTCTATCCCGCCCTCCCCGTTGTTCTTGTGCCTTTTGCGTATATTCTCGCTCTGGTTTCAATGGCTTCAGCGTTGTGTTCTTGGCGGTTTTAATGGTTTTCAAAGCATGTTGTCCTGACATTTCTCATCCGATGGCTCCCTGGCCCAGGCCGGGATGGAAAGGGGGAGGGGAGCACATTTTTAGGAAGACAGAAAGAGTACTAGGACAGCCACTGACCGCAGCCCCCTTGCCAGATGTCTCCTGTGCCTCCTACAGTTTGGTGCCCTGGTTAAGTGTGCGGACTCTAATCTGGGAGAACCGGGTTTGATTCCCCCCTCCTCTTCCACTTGCGCCTGGCTGGATGACCTTAGTTCTGATAAGAGCTGTCTTTGAAAAAGAGCCTTTTCTGTCAGAGCTCTCTCAGCCCCCACCTGCCTCACAGGGTGTCTGTTGTCTAATCTGGGAGAACCGGGTTTGATCCCCCCTCCTCCTCCACTTGCACCTGGCTGGATGGCCTTGGGCAAGCCCTAGTTCTGACCAGAGCTGTCCTTGAGAAAGAGCAGTCTCTGGCAGAGCTCTCTGGCAGGGCGCCTACCTCACAGGCAATGCTCCCTCTAAGCTGTAGAGTCTTGTGAGCAAAAATTCTGCTTTGTGAGCTGCTGGCATTAAAGTTATGAGCGAGGGATTTGGTTTCTGCATCAGTTAGTTGGCTCTGGAGCCCTCCTTCCTGAGCTGAGACAAAAATGTGAGCTACCTCACACTAACTCAGGTGAGGGAACGCTGCTCACAGGGTGTCTGTTGGGAGGGGAAGGGAAAGGAGTTTGTGAGCCGCTCTGAGACTCCTTTGGGTAGTGAAGGGCCATGGGGGATAAATCCAATCTCCTCCTCCTCTTCAAACAATGGAGAACTGAGGCAGAGCCGGGGGGGCTGGCCACCCCTGCCGATGCCCAGGCTGGCTGGCACAGGGCAAGCTGCCAGCTGCAGCAGGTGGGGTCCGAAGCAGGGCAGTGGCTCTGCAGGCTGGAGCCCAAACCAGCCCGGGCAGGAAGGGAAGTCAGTGGCGGTGCATCCCTTTCGGTTTTGGCAGGGCCCACGGGGCACAGATTTGTGCATCAGCGCAAAAAGGGGAAGTCTTCCGAGTGGCCCGGTCTGGTCTGCGGGCACCGGTGCTGGGTGAGTCAGTCAGAGGCCGGGGGGGTGTGCTGCCTGCCTAGGGGCCACGTCTGGCCCTTGGGGTGCTTTCTTAGGGGCGCTGCCTGCAGGCCCACCACGGGTGGCTTCCTGGGAGAGAGGGGGCCGTGCGCACATCTCCCCCTCTGAGCCCGCCACCCTCCCCTGGACGTCAGCAGCCGGAGAGCCTGGTCCGAGCCAGGGCTCCCTCTCCGCTGGGGAGAGTCCTCCTGTGAGCAAAAATTCTACTTTGTGTGAGCAACGGACATTAAAGCTGTGGACGAGCGATTGGGCTGCCGCATCAGTTCGTCTGCGCTGGAGTCCTCCCTTCCTGAGCTTAGACAGAAATGTGTGAGCCGGAGGCTAAGAAACTGTGAGCTGGCTCACACTGACTCAGCTTAGAGGGAACACCTGGTCAGCGCTCAGAAGCGGAGCAGGATCCAGCCTGCTTAGGGTTGGGGGTGGGAGACCACTAAGGAAGGCCAGAGGCAGGCCCTTTCAGCGCCTCTCTTGCCTCAGGACTCTTTCCACCGCAGCCCGGAGGCCTGGCCCGGATGTCCCAGTCTGGCCTCCCCTCCTCGGAGCCTGGGAGCGGAGCGGGTCAGCCCCGGCTAGCCCTTGGGTGGGAGACCCCCCCTCCGGGCAGGGCCAGGGTTGCTACGCAGAGGCAGGCGAGGGCCAGCCGCCTGTGTGCCTCTCCAGCCAGGCCGGCCTGGTCTCTCTCCTCAGACCTCGGGAGCTAAGCCGGCCGAGCCCTTGGATGGGAGGACGCCCCCCGAAGGAAGGCCAGGCTCGCTGTGCTGAGAACGCCAATGGCCACCCCCTCTGAAGAATCCAGGTGATCTGTCCATAAACACCTGTGCCACACTGGAAAGCCCAAAGGGAGTAGAGAGCTCTGGACCACCTTTGCAGAATCAACTCTGAGGGAGCTGTCCTTACCAGAGCCAGCTTGGTGTCATGGTGAAGCGTGCGGACTCTAATCTGGGAGAACCGGGTTCGATTCCCCACTCCTCCTCCACTCGCACATGGCTGGATGGCCTTGGGTCAGTCACAAGTTCTCCTAGAGCTGTTCTCTCAAGGGCAGTTGAGAGAGCTCTCTCAGCCCCGCCTACCTCACAGGGTGTCCGTTGTGGGGAGGGGAAGGGAGAGGAGATTTTAGGCCGCTCTGAGACTCCGAGTGAAGGGCGGTGTATAAATCCAATCTCCTCCTCGCCTCTTGAAAGCCCCTTTGGGGGGAGGGATCCCCATAAGTCAGCCGTCACCCAGTTCAGGAGCCCGTCTGACTCAGGGCTCTGGCTGAAGGTGTCTGAGAAGAAGGCAAGGTGCCTGCCTGCCTACCTCTTGGGTGGGCCTCTCCCAGCGCTGCCTGCCACCTCCTGCCCACCCCCCTCTCTCTGTCTCTCTCCTGCTCCTCTCCCAGGGGTGCTTCCAGCCGCAGCAGCCACAGGTGTCTCCGGTGTGTGTGCGTGGGGGGAGGCTCCTTACCTGCTGCCTCCAGGACCTGCTCCCGGCCTCCCCAGAGGAACGAAGCCGCAGCTGCCGGACTCCCCTTCCCAGCCCTGCCAGGAATGCAGCAGGAAATCCGTTTTTGTCTGCGCGGAGCACGAAAGAGAACGAAAGGAGGAACTCACTCGCCAGATCGGAGCAAACTCTGGTCTCTCCCCGCACACGCACACACGCACACACGGCCCTCCCGGTGCGGCTGCAGAGGAGACGGGTGCTTATTTTGGGAAATAAGAGAAGGAGGGGACGTGGGTGGTGGGTGGGCCGCGTTTGCTCAGCGCCTTCAGCTTCTCCTTTCTCCAATTGTAGGTGGGGGGCTGGTGGTGGGGGGGACACAGGGTGCCTGAACCCAAAGAACCTCAGCGCCACTCAAGAGGTCAATGTGGGGCCGCTACACAGTGTGTGTGTGTGTGTGGGGGGGTGTCTCTCAGAAGATCCGGGACAGGGCCTGGCAACGCATCCTGTCAGTCTGCTTCTCCTGTGGGCCTCTGAAGTCTCTGGCATCCTCGCTTCCTCCATGGCGGCTGTCCTGTCCTGTGTGCTCCTTCCCCCAGGCCACGGACCTCCGCCTCACTTGCAGAGTAGGCACGGGGAGGGAGGGGGACAGGCACCTTTGTCAGGCCCGGGTGGGCAAGATGCAGACCACTTCCCTGGGAGCGTGTGGGCGGAGCCTGCTTGTCTCACCCCCCCCCCCAAGCCTTCCGTGACTGGGCACGTGCCATCGGATTGGCCAGTGTGCCTGTCACCTCCCAGTATGTCCTGACACTTCCTCCCCCCCCTCTCCCCTGCCTCTGCCTTCCCACTGAAGCCACATCGGCGAGGCCCCAGAAGAGCTCTGCCAGGCGGCCCAGATAATTCCCAGCAATGTCCAGGGTTAGGGCCCATCTGTCTGCAGTTCCCAAAACTCCCAGGGACAGACCCAGGCCCATCCCTGCAGGGTTATTTTTTGGGGGGGGGGCGTGAATGTGATAGGAGGGGCTGCGGTGGCTCAAGGCGTTAAGATGCTGAGCTGCAGACCGTAAGGCCGGTAGTTCGGCAGTTCAAGACCCGGGTGTGCCACATGACGGGGTGAGCTCCTGTCTCTGGCCCTGGCTCCTGCCAACCTAGCAGTTTGGAAGCAAGAAATTGCAAGTAGATAAATGGCTACCCCTTCAGTGGGAAGGTCACAGCGTTCCGTGCGCCTCAGTGTCTAGTCATGCCGGCCACCTGACCACGGAAATGTCTATCAATGGCTCCCTGTTGCACCAGCTGAGGAGAACCTCCACATTCAGAGGCACTAAAACTCTGAAACTCGGAGCCAGGAAGCAACATCAGGGGAAGGCCTCGGCCTCTGCCCTGTTGCTGGCCCTCCAGAGGGACTGGCTGGCCCCTGTGTGAGAGACAGGAGGCTGGACTAGATGGACCCTCCCTGGTCTGACCCAGCAGGGCTCTCCTGATTTTCATATAAAGGCAAAAACCTCACACAATCCCTGGGCCAATCTGGCCGGAAGAAAAAATTCTTCCTGCCCTGGGCATTACCCCTGGGCATATAAGAAAGGGCCACAAGAGCTGACCACTGGAATTCACCCACCCTCCCTCTTGCTATCTGCCTAAATTCACAGAATCTGCATTGCTGTCAGGTGGAAACCTCCAAAGGAGAAGAGCCCACCACCTCCCGAGGAAGCCTGTGTTCCACTGAGGAACTGCTCTGTTCAGGATGTTGTTTTTAATGTTTCGCCGAAAACTCTTTTGATTTAATTTCAGTCCTTTGCAGCTAATCAAACCTTCTGGGACATCAGAAAACAACTCTGCACCATCGTCTGTATGGCAGCCCTGTAAATACTTGAAGATAGCTGTGGTATCGCCTCTCCATCCTCTCTTCTCCAGGCTAGACAGACCCAGCCCCTTCAACCTTTCCTCGTAGGACTGGGTCTCCAACCCCTTCAACCCTCTCTGTTACCATCCTCTGAACACGTTCCAGCTCTGTTACCATCCTCTGAACACGTTCCAGCGTGTCAACATCCTTCTTAAACTGTGGTTTAAGGTGAACACGATACTCCAAGTGAGGTCTAAACAGAGCAAAGTGACACCGCTTGGTGTGGTTTTGACAGGGGGCCGGAAGCAGCTCATCGAGGATTCTTACCCAGCCGACAAGCAACTGGTATGAAAGGTACTCCCCTTTTGTGGTATCCTTTGGGGGGGGGAACCTAATCTTGCATCTGATTAAATACATTCATTGGGGCTTTTGTGGGTTCCCCAGTAAATCAATTGCTTTCACTCCTAGGAATCAATTGCTTTTGTCTGTATTTTGAGTAAAAAATAATATTGTTAGTTGGGTTTGCCTGTGTCCTTTATAAGATTGCTGGGGAAAAGATCAACAACCTCAGATATGCAGACGATACCACTCTAATGGCAGAAAGTGAAGAGGGCCTAAAGAGCCTCTTGCTCAGGGTAAAAGAGGAGAGCGCAGAAGTGGGCTTGAAGCTCAACATTAAAAAAAAACTAAGATCATGGCATCCGGCCCCATCACTCCTTGGCAAATAGAAGGGGAAGTCGGGGAAGTAGTGACAGACTTCACGTTCCTGGGATCCCAGATCACCGCAGACTGTGACTGCAGCCATGAAATTAAAAGACGCCTGCTCCTTGGGAGGAAAGCGATGGCGAACCTAAACAGCATGATAAAAAGTAGAGACATCACCCTGCCAACAAAAGTCCGCATGGTCAAAGCAATGGTATTCCCAGTAGTCATGTATGGCTGCGAGAGCTGGACTATAAGGAAGGCCGAGCGCCAAAGAATAGATTCTTTTGAACTATGGTGCTGGAGAAGACTCTTGAGAGTCCCTTGGACTGCAAGAAGAACAAATCAGTCAATCCTCAAAGAAATCAACCCTGACTGTTCCCTGGAAGGCCAGATAATGAAAATGAAGCTCAAATACTTTGGCCACCAAATGAGAAGGGAGCACTCACTGGAAAAGACCCTGATGCTGGGAAAGATTGAAGGTCAAAGAAGACGGGGACGGCAAAGGATGAGATGGTTAGACAGTGTCATCGATGCAACGAACAAGAAATTGAGCAATCTTCAGAGGACGGCGGAAGACAGGAAGGCCTGGCGTGATCTGGTCCATGGGGTCGCGAAGAGTCGGACTCGACTGTGTGACTGAACAACAACAACCTGGCATTACATTTTATGGCACACATGGCCCGGCCCAACAAAGTGACATTTATGTCAGATCTGACCCTTGCAACAAATGAGTTTGACACCTCTGCTATACTTGATGCTGCCCCAAATTGCATTTGCCTTTTTAGCTGCTGCATCACACGGCTGACTCCTGTTCAATGTATGGTCTACTAAGACCCCTAGATCATGGGTGTCAAACTCATTTGTCACGAGGGCCGGATCTGACATAAATGAGGCCTTGTTGGGCCGGGCCGGGTGTGTCATAAAAGGTAAGGCCAGGTAGCGGAGATATCAACTTTATAAAGGACACAAGCACAAAGGTTGGGGTTTTTTAAACTTAAAATAAAAACATGCTTAAGACATCAGCACTCTTGCAATATGTTGTTTATTTAACAGTGTCTGATAGCTGACACCTTTTGGCTCTGAATTATTGCATCAAAACATCTGTGCTGTTGCAATCTTGAGTGCTGTTCAGGTGTGTCTCTGTAAGCTCCAAACCTATGATGATTCAGCAGCAGCAGAACTGGAAGAAGAAGCAGAAGGCAGCCAGTTCCACTGCGGGCCTGAGAGAAGCCCTCCGGGGGGCTGATCGAGCCCCTGGGCTGCATGTTTGACACCCTGCCCTGGACCCTTTTTACATGTACTCCCGCCAGGACAAGTCTCCCTCCCGTCCCGAATTAGTGTCATCTGCAAATATAATGAGCATGTTCCACCTATTCCTTCATCCAAGCCGTTTACAAAGATCTTGAACAGCACAGGGCCCCAGGACTGTTGTCTCTCTGCTTGCCGCTCCTCTCCACGAGGCTGAGGCTGATCCTTCCGCGGGGAGTAGTCAGCTGGCCGGCTTGACCTCCCTTCCCAGGAGCTCCATTCAGACAAATGCCTCATTCTCAGGCCGTGAATCTCAGCTGAGGCGCCTGGCTCTGTGGCGGCAGCAGCAGCAGCAAGGCCGTGCCTGGCTGGAGCCTCCCTCCCTCTTCCTGCGCCCCCCTTGGGAAGCGGCTGCTGGGCGAAGGGCCCTGGCGTCTCTGCCCCGTGATGTGCCACTCTTTGGTGGAGGACCAGTCCGCAGAGTGAGCGTGGGGAAGCCAAGCGCAGCAGCAGCAGCAGCACGAGCCGGAGGGGTTTATTCCACATACAGACATTTGTATTCTGGGTGTGTTTCTGCCTGGCCTGGCCCGAGGAACCAGCAGGGCCCTGCTCAGGCAGCAGCGTGAGAGCTGCTCAGAGTCGTCGGGACTTGTCTGGCCTGTCTTTTGGCACCTGGAATGAAGACGCTTTCGACCGCAGTGTGACCCGGCTGGGTCAGCCCTGCTGCCTCCTGCACCCAAGGCCGTTTGCTTTTCTCGTCTCAGCAGGGCTTTCTGCCTGTGCCAACCCGCCAATGGGCAGAACCAGCACCTGCCTGTGGCCCCCACCATGCAGAAGGGGCTGCCCGAGGAGGTCAGGGCAGCGCCCCCTCCCCTCTGGCCTTCTGCAAACCAGGGGGAACCTATTCAGGGGTTGGTCTGAAGCCACAGGACAAAGTCCGTGTGCCCGCACACCAAAGCTGGCGCCCCGGATGAAAGGTTGATGGACTTAAAGCTGCCCCTGGACTCAAACTTTGTTCTAGGGGGAATGGAATCCTTCCAGAGGGCTTTTCTGCACCGGTAAGAGGGTTGCTCCATGCAAAATGATTCAGGAAGTTACTTGGATAGAGGATTAGGGGCCGTGGTCTGTACTGCTGTGTAGAGCTTATTGTACGCTGGATCCCACCGTGTGGTTTTTGCACATTTTCAACCGCCGTGTCAAATAGTTATGCCATGCTTCGCTTTTATGTTTTCGGTTTCTGGTTGGTCCCGGACCCCTCCAGCCCTCACGCTCCCGCATTGATCACAGCATGCTCTGTGCCGTCAGTTGTCTTGACGCAGTCTGCGTAATCCATCTGGTGTCCAAGTGAGAAAGGCGGACTATAAATACTGTGCATAAAGAACCTTTATGCATATTATTTATCTTTCCATCTTCCGGGTATGTTGTAGGTATGTAGGGCTTTCTTTCGGCTATGCTCCTGCAGAGTGCGGGGTGTCTGTCTGCATGACCTGCAACGTCCCTTCCAACGCTAACATTCTATGATTCTATGATTCTAAGTCTGGCACAGCTCAGGGGAGCCAGCAGGCAGGTGGCACAGCCATGCTTGGCCAGCCCCCTTGGCCGCTGCCGGGTGCCAAAGGGCTCTTTATGAGACTGGATGTTGATCCACCAGAAAGAAAACAGAAGAGCACCCATTCCAGCTGGGCCTGTGGTGAGCTTGCCCTTCTGCCTTTCCGGCGAAAAGAGGAGCCTCCCCTCTCCAATGACTCCACGGAGAAAGGGGGGGGGTTTGCTTCCCTCGGCTCTCCTCGGCCCCTCCTGCCCGAGCGGGGTCCTGGGCAGACCCTGGGTTTGCACCTTCCCTTGCCAGGCGGCTGCAAAAGCAGGCCAGGGAGCCCTTAAAAGCAATCGGTGTGTGTGTTTGTGTGTGTCTGTGTGTGTGTGTGTTCAAAGTGCTGTGCTCTGGAGGGAGGGGGTGACTGGGATATCAGCCCGCTGTGGAGGAGCCTGCGAGGGAGGCTGTCCATTATTGTTGGGTATTACAATTTGAAAACACTCAGTATATCTGGGGTTAAATGTTTGTTTATGTTACTCACAGGAAGTCACATGTTTCTCAGGTAACCAATGTTCTTTAGATGTAGGAAGCCCGGGAATCTTCTCCCTGATCTAGGGATTTGATTGGGACTAAAGTGTCAAGGTGTATTACCATTTTATGGCTCTCTTCCCATCTTTGTTTGGTGTTCTGAAGAAGAAGGAGAGCAGCCATTATCTCTCTCTTCTAGTTTTGTCTTTGTAGAGTAAGGATGTAGCCGATTATGCTCTGTTGTTATTTTCATCCCAGTTACCCTTCCCGTGCTAGAATTTAGTAAAAACTTTATATTTTAATCACACATGGACTCTGAATTATTTTACTCCGGCACTGCTGGATCATCTTATCTCTGCTAAATACCATTTTTTCAATATCTCACAATCACCCAACAATTATTCATCCGGGCCCATCCAGGAAGGCACGGGGTGGGGGCGAGGAGTGCTGAAGCCAGCCTTGATGACAGGTAGCCCTGGTCAGCCCCCCAAGAGGCAGGTTCTAGCCGCATCTGGTGCCAGCAGGGAGTTTGTCCGTGTCCTGAGGCCTCCGCTCCTGAGTATCCTCCGGGAGGACCGAGCCCCAGGGGCCGGGCGTCTTAGGCTGAGGGAGACACGGGACCTCCCTGGGGGCCCTGAGTGCTGGAGCTGCCCAACTCCCCCCCCCCGCACTGGGTGGGCTGCCCACTTGGCTTGCAGGCAGCTCCTCTCTCTGGCACCATCGGACTCCTTGGGGGGGGGGGAGCTGCAGCTGTGCCCAGGGCATCCATGAGCAGGGCAGCCCCAGGGTGGGCAGGATGGGGGCGCCCGCCCGCTGAAGTGAGGGCTCCATCCCACTGGTCCGGGTGCCTAGAGTGGGAGGGCCCCCCCCCCAAGATGTGGGGCCAGCCGGGGCCTCCCTCTCCCCTCCTGGCGACGGATGTGCTTTGGAGCCGTGGGGAGCGCCAGCCGTGCCAAGGTGCTCGGAGCATGAGTGTGTGCATCCTCAGCCCGCCTTCCCGCCTGGCACGGTGGCACAGTGCGCAGCTGCGCCCTCCCCCCTCCCCCGGCCAGCGCGTGCCTCTGAGCCTCCCCCAGCAGACAGACGCTCTCCAACCTGGCCAGCTCCTGGTTCTCCTAGGGCAGCGTGGGCTGTATGATCCCTGGCCACCCACGTCACAAAGCGGGAGTCTGGGAAGGCCTGGGGTTCCCTCCATCCCCGTCACCCACCAGGCCAGGCCCTCACTAGACAGCCGGGCGGGTCATGGAAGGTTCGCGATGGAAACAAAAGCTGCCCTTCTGTGGACCTCCCGTGTCTTTCTCCCTGCCCAGTCGACTCGAGCTTGCAAGGAAGACGCCATTCTGAAGACCTCTTTGCACAACACACACACACACACACACACGTGGAGCTGCCTTATAACTGGATCAGACCCTCCCGGGTCCATCGAAGTCAGTCTCACCTACTCAGACTGGCAGCGGCTTTCCAGGGTCTCAGGCAAAGAAAAGGTCTTTCCCATCACCTCCTGCCTGGTCCTTTTTAACTGGAGATGCCGGGGATTGAACCTGGGACCTTCTGCATCCCAAGCAGAGGCTCTGCCACTGAGCCACAGCCCCTCTTTACAGCTCTCCAGGGTCTCAGGCGGAGGTCTTTTCCATCACCTCCTGCCTGGTCCTTTTTAACTGGAGATGCCGGAGACTGAACATGGGACCTTCTGCATGCCAAGCAGAGGCTCTGCCACTGAGCCACGGCCCCTCTTTACAGCTCTCCAGGGTCTCAGGTGGAGGTCTTTCCCATCACCTCCTGCCTGGTCCTTTTTAACTAGAGATGCCGGGGATTGAACCTGGGACCTTCTGCATGCCAAGCAGAGGCTCTGCCACTGAGCCACGCCCCCTCTTTACAGCTCTCCAGGGTCTCAGGCGGAGGTCTTTCACATCACCTCCTGCCAGGTCCATTTAACTGGAGATGCTACCTGGGATTGAACCTGGGACCTCCTGCGTGCCAGTCAGATGCTCTGCCACTGAGCCACGGCCCCTCCCCAGAGCCTTCGGACTCTCTCTCTCTCTCCCCCATTGACCACCTTGGGAGAGAAGACTTGGGGCTTTTCCGGCAAAGGGAATGAGCTGGGGGCAGTTTCACTCCTTTGGGGCTTCTTGAGGGGGGGGGGAGGGGAAAGCACTGCACCGTCTCACGTTCTGTGGTTTGACTTTTTTGTTTTTAATCAGCGTGGTTGATCTGTACAAAGTTGTTTGAAAATATACAAATTGTACATTGTCCGCCCACCAGGTACTGCACCTTCCCCCCGCCCTTGTCTCGTCAGAAATGTGGTGGAAGGGTCTGGCCACAGGAAGATCGGCACCCCCAGGCCGAAAGGCGGGCCTCCTTTTTTCATCCTGGGGTCAGAGGGGGCCCAGGAAGGGAAGCTGGGGCCAGGGAGGGTGTGACGGTTCAACAGGCTCGGGGGG
>NW_015161962.1:561609-575374 GCF_001447785.1 Gekko japonicus
GCCAGAACGGCCTTCACACACACACAACCCCCCCCCCGCTTCCTCTCGGGCCACTCTGTGGACCCTGGGGACGGGGCAAGGAGACGTTCCTGTGGCCCGGCGGGGACTTGCCAGCCGCTGGGCTCTGTCCTGGGAGCTGACTCAGTTTCCCCTCTGCGGCCCAAAAACATGGCGTCTCCGCTCGGGACGGGAGCCCAGCAGGAGCTGGCGAGGCCGGCCGGGGAGGGGAGGGGAGGGGGGAGAAGAGGCCCTCTCGGCTGGACCCGATTCTCCCTCCTCCGTGCAGGGAAAGTGGTGCAGAACGGGGGTGCCCAGAGCCAGGAGAGGGGGTGGGGCAGGACGAAGTGGGGACCTTTGGCTTAAAGAGGGTCAATATAAAAAGGTGTTCTTGTCCGGGGCTGGTGGCGCTCGTCACCCTTGGGTGGGCCAGGCACCCTGCTGCGGTGGCCGCCTGTGTGACACTCGGGGGGAAGGTATGACACAGGGGGGACCCCAGGCAAGGCCTGCCCCGGGGCCAGCAGCTGCCGGCGGCCGCTCCTAATCGTCGTCGTCGTCATCATCGTCATCGTCGTCGTCGTCATCGTCGTCGTCGTCCTCTGTGTTGATCTCTCCTTCCAGCACGTCCTCCAGCCAGTCCTCCAGCTCATCGGCGGAGGGCAGGTCATCCTCATCGTCCATCTCCAGCCAGATGCTGTCGGCCTGCAGGGAGCAAGTGAGGCGGTGGGAGGGACGGGGCCATGGCCTGAGGCCCCTTACTCATCAGACCCCCGTACACCAAGGTCAGTCTTGTCTACTCAGACTGGCAGCCGCTCCCCAGGGTCACCGGCAGAGAAAGGTCTCTTCCACATTACTGGAGATGCTTCCGGGGATTTCCTGCATTGTACGGAGGGGGTTGGACTAGATGACCCTGGAGATCCCTTCCAGCTATATGATTCTATGATCAGACCTATTGACTTTCTAAACATGTGAAGCTGTGTTGTCCTGAATCAGGCCCTCAGTCCATCAACGTCAGTGTTGTCCACTTAGTAGCTCTCCAGGGTCTCAGGCAGAGGCCTTTCACATCACCTCCGACCTGGTCTTTTAATTGGAGATGCCTTTGGGAATCGAACCTGAGACCTTCTGCATGCCAAGCATAGGCTCTGTGACTGAGCCATGGCCCCTCCCAAACATGAACACTCAAAGTTAACTTCTACAGAATTGGACCATCAAGGTCCATCAGGGTCAGTATCGTCTACTCAGACTGGCAGAGGCTCTCCGGGGTCTCAGGCAGAAGTCTTTCACGTCACCTCCTGCCTGGTCCTTTTAACTGGAGATGCTACCTGGGATTGAACCTGGGACCTCCTGCGTGCCAGGCAGATGCCCTGCCACTGAGCCACGGCCCCTCCCCAGAGCCTTCGGACTCTCTCTCTCTCTCTCTCCCATTGACCAACTTGGGAGAGAAAGGAGCTGGGGCTTTTCCGGCAAAGGGAATGAGCTGGGGGCAGTTTCACTTCTTCGGGGCTTCACTGCTAGCTTTTCAGGCTGGGTTATGCAGAAACAACGCTAGTCCTTCACAAAGGGTATACAGAGAGGGGGATGTGGTTCTTTTCACAACTGTGTACGGAGTTCTAGAAGAACAAAAACGGGCCAGTTTGGTGTCGTGGTGAAGTGCACGGACTCTAATCTGGGAGAGCCAGGTTTGATTGCCCACTCCTTCTCTTGCACCTGGCTGGATGACCTTGGGCAAGCCGTAGCTCTGACAAGAGCCGTTTCTGTCCAGAGCGCTCTCAGCCCCACCTGGCTCACAGGGTGTCTGTTGTGGGGCGTGGAAAGGAGTTTGTCAGCAGCTCTGAGACTCCCTTGGGTAGTGAAGGGCCATGGGGTATAAATCCAATCTCTTCTTCTCTTCATTTGTTTTGAAAGAAGCAAGACTTGAAGAAGGGGGTGGGGTAGGGGAGTCCCACCGTGTCCTTACGAGAAAGGCAGGCCTTAAAAAAGGAGTCGTAAGTAGCACAGATCAGGGCTCTGCTGAGGGTTCCTCTCTCAAAGCGGCCGGAGGCTGCCCAGCAGGTCATAGAAACTTGAAACTCTGGAAGGGATCCTAAGGGTCATCTAGTCTAACCCTCTCTGCAATGCAGGAAATTCAAAGCTGCCTTCCTCCCCCAACACTCCCCCAGTGACCCCCCTGTGCTCTATGCCCCAAAGGAGGGCAGCAGAACCACACCCTGTTGCGCAGGGCCACAAGGGCAGGCAGGGGGTCTGTCGTGCATCTCCCCCCCCCGGGGGTCCTTATAGAATCATAGAATGTTAGAGTTGGAAGGGACCTTGCAGGTCATCTAGTCCACCCCCCTGCACTCTGCAGGCTTTACTCTGCTGGGCTTTACGGGACAATTCGGAAACATTCTTGCAGAAGGGCTCCGGTGCGCTGCGGGTACTCACGTCCGTTACGTTGACAACCCCAATCTGAGGCCGGTTCAGGTCAATGTCGAAAGTCTTCTCCCAGTATGGGATCAGCTGTCGAGGGAAAGAAGAGGTGATGTCTACGCACCACGTCTGCCGACAGGCACCAATCCCTGCCCTGCCTTGCCCTGGGGACGGGTGGCCTGGAGGGGCCGGCTAGGCTACGGAACGGCTCCAGAAATAGCCTCGTCCAAACCCCACCTTCACTTTCCATGGGAAAACTGCACAATATGATTTTCTCCCGCATAAGGGCAGCAAAACACACACTCGCATCCTATCGAGATGGCCCAGTAAGGAGGAGACAAAAGTCTTAATGTGTTATTTAACTGGTACGCTCTCTACATGGGGCTGCCCTTGTCCCAAATCCGGAAGCTGCAGCTGGTGCAGAATGCCGCAGCCAGGCTGTTGATGGATCTCCCACGTCGGGAGCACATCCAGCCTGTGCTTAGGTTACTGCACTGGCTGCCAATGGCACACCGGATTTGCTTCAAGGTGCTGGTACTTATCTTCAAAGCCCTACATGGCCAGGGACCGACCTACCTGAGGGACCGCCTTTCCCCATATGTACCCTAGAGAGCACTACGGTCAGGGGCCCAACATTGCTTGACTATTCCGGGCCCCAAGGATGCAAGGCTCACCAGGGCCAGGGCCTTTTCTGTGGCGGCTCCTGCCTGGTGGAATGAGCTCCCGGAGGAGATCAGGGCCCTGTGGGACCTTTCACAGTTCCGCAGGGCCTGCAAGACGGAGCTCTTCCGCCAGGCCTTTAAATAGGAACCGCCACTACTGTTACCATCAATGATTCCATTGAACTCCTGGAACCTAGGACTGGCCCAGATGCATCCCCAGGCCTCTATCTGCTCGAGGGAGGATGACCGGATGGACAACGTGGATTTAGATCTGAAGAGCGCGCCATCTAATCTTTCAGCACTTCGAGCACTTTAGTGCTAACTGTTATTTTCTTATGTGATATGAATTAGTATGTATTTTAACATTTTTATGGTTATGCCAGTTAGGTACATTGTACCGCTCTTGTTAGCCGCCCTGAGCCTGTTCGCAGGATGGGCGGGGCATAAATATAATAAATAAAAAAATAAATAATTTTACGGCTTTCCCAGAATGCCCCTCCTCAAACTCCCGGTGACTTTTCTGCCTGAGACCCCACCGTACGGGGGGGGGGGGGGTTAAGACCAGGACACTGCCAGGGGGGGACGGCAGAGCTTGCCGCTGTTTCTGCACCCCTGAAGGAGAGAGCCAGAAAGGGGTGGAATTCTGCACCCCAGACCAGGGAACTGCCCCCTTGGAAGGGACGGGAGGGCCAGGCCCCCTGAAGGAGTCTTACCCTAACAAAGCCTTAGGAAAGCCTGGAGAGAGACCACCTCTCCCCCTATGAGCCCCGTAGAGCACTGAGGTCCACAAATCAACATCTGTTGGTGGTTCCCGGCCCCAGGGACGTCCAGCTAGCCTCGGCCATGAGATCAGGGCTTTTTCGGCCCTGGTCCCCGCCTGGTGGAATGAGCTCCCGTGTGAGATCAGGACCCTGCGGGACTTACTGCAGTTCCGCAGGGCCTGCAAGACGGAGCTCTTCCGCTGGGCATTTGGTTGAGGCAGTGGACGTCCCCCCTCTCCCCTCCCCTCCAGCTTCTTCGGCCCTGACTTTGTCTGCCCAGCTTTATCCCGGCCAATTGTCCACCAGTGGCCTGATTCTGGCTAGTCATCTGACTACTTTTCTAGTTACATGGTATTTCACAATTTTTTGTGTAAACTGTTATTTTAATGCTGTTTTGATTGTATATTTGTTGTACACCGCCCTGAGCCCACTGGGGGGAGTAAAAGGTAAAGGTAAAGGTTCCCTTGCTCGAAAGCCAGTCGACTCCGACTCTAGGGTTGCGGTGCTCATCTCCGTTTCAAAGCTGAAGAGCCAGCGCTGTCCAAAGACGTTTCCGTGGTCATGTGGCTGGCATGACTAGACACCAAGGCGCACAGAACGCTGTTACCTTCCCACTGAAGTGGTACCTATTTATCTACTTGCAATTTCTTGCTTTCGAACTGCTAGGTTGGCAGGAGCTGGAACTAGAGACGGGCGCTCACTCCGTCATGCAGCACTCGGGTCTCGAACTGCTGAACTACTGACCTTCCACAGCCTGCAGTTCAGCGTCTTAACCACTTAAGCCACCGCAGCTCCACTGGGGGGAGGGCGGTATATAAATCTAATAAAATAAATAAATCAAACAGATCTGGGGGCCTAGTCCTCACCAGGGGGAAGTCCTCGGGGTCAATCCAGATGATGCTGAGGTCTGGGTTGTCTGTGTTGTCTTGAGCCACGTCCTTCAGGATCTCCAGGAACTCATAACCATCTGTGGCCGGAGAGAGCAGGAGGAGAGGGAGGTGAGTGGAGGGGACCCAGGAGGGCGGGGGGGAGGGGGCTTCCCAGGGGCCGGGCGGGTCCTCCTCCCAGAGTTCCCCACGTTGGCCCCCCCCCCGCCATCCTGCCCCACTGGGGCTCCTGCCCAGCCGAAGGGACTCGGGGCCTGTCCCAGAGGGGGGTGGCCGCCTGCGAGACTTCTGCACTCCTCCAATTTGAAAGCTGGTGTCAGAGAGAGCTGTGTGCACATTTCATGCCCTCAGGGACGAGGTGGTGTTAATCTGCTTTGTTTCTCACCGGTTTGGAGTCCAATTCAATGGTAAAACATGAAAACGGGGCGGGCCGCCGGGGGGGGGGGGGGTTTGTCAAATACAGTGCCACACCCCCAAATGGCCAGATGCCCAAATGGCCAGATGCCGGGGGGGGGGGTGTCTTGTGGCCACTTACCGGGGTCATCTTCCTCTGCAAAGGCCACGATGTGGATGCCGTCAATGTCATCTTCCTGGAAAGGGAGAGTCAAGGGGAGGGGGGTGAGCGGCCACCATCCTGACCGGTACAGAGGCGCTGGGCACAGTCCTCCATGGGGAGCAGGGCCTTCCTGGTGTGAGCCCCATCGGCATGGGCCAGGCTTGCTCAGGAGCCACAGGTGGGCCTTCCCTGGAAGCCCTGGAGGCCTCCCGAAGCCAACATGCAATTGGGGCCACAGCAGGAAATTGTCAAAGTGCCCCCCCCCATGACCCACCCCCAGCTCTCCACCCACATCTTGCCCTCCGCCTGTCAGCTAGTGGCCCGGCGCTGAAAGGGAACCCCAGTGAGCAATGCTCCCTCTGAGCTGTGGAGAGTCGAGTGAGCAAAAACTCTACTCTGTGAGCTACTGTGGGTTTTATGACACCAAATGGCCTGGTAAGCCACCCTGAGCCTGCTTGGGGGGGGTGGGGGTGGGAGGACGGGGTATAAATTAAATAAGCAAGTAAGTACTGGCATTAACGGTGTGAGCGAGCGATTCGGCTCCTGCAGAATTCGGTTTCCTCTGGAGCCATCCTCCCTGAGCTAAGGCAAGGATGTGTGAGCCGGAGGCTAAAGAACTGTGAGCTGGCTCACACTCACTCGTCTTAGAGGGAACGGGAGAAGGGTCCGCGGTTTCAGAGGAGGGCAGCCACGTTGATCTGCCGGAGGACAGCTCGAGTCGAGTCCAGGAACACCTTTGAGACCAACCAGATATTTGGGGGTGTACATTTTGGAGAGGCAAAGCTCCCGGGGGGTCTGACAGCTCCTGCCCCGAGAACGTCTCGCTGGTCCCGAAGGTGCCGCAGGGCTCCAGTCGAGCTGACTGCTGACAGGTTGTTCCGCTGCCCAGTGCCAGGTGTCCATTTACGCCAGCAATGACACCTTTGCGCTGCATTATTTATGGGCACACACACACACACCCAGGCAGAGGGAGGGTGGAGAATCGGCCTTGGGGACTCCGGGGAGCCAGGATCGAATCCCTGTTTCACCAGGACAAAGGGCTCTGGCCACTGCCTCCTCCCCCTCCCCCCCTCCAGGTGGAGCGCCTCCCTGCCTGTCCCTCAGGGCCACACCCCACTCCCCATGTGGTCCAGGAGCAATGCTCCCTCTAAGCTCTGGAGTCCTGTGAGCAAAAATTCGACTTTGTGAGCCACTGGCATTGAAGTTGTGAGCGAGCGATTGGGCTGCTGCATAAATTAGTCTGCTCTGGAGCCCCATCCTTCCTGAGCCAAGACAAAAATGTGTGAGCTGGGGGCTAAAAACCTGTGAGCTGGCACACACTGACTCAGCTTAGAGGGGACAGTGCGAGTCCAGGAGCCCCTCCCTCCCTCCCTCCTTGGAACCGCCCCCCTCTTTCCCCCTGGACATACCCAGGTTTCATACATGCTGTCTGGCTGGAGTTTTCTCAGCGTTGGCCTGCAAGAAACGGACACAGAGAATGCCACGTGAAGAAGGAAAGCCACGGAAAGGAGGTGGCTACTTTCGGGCGGGGGTGGTGGTTTCCGCTGCGGGAAAGCAGCCAGGAGAGATCTGGACGGGCAGGCAAACCCTCTCCCTGCAGAACCCCGTCCTCTTGGAGACTGGCGGATCCCCCCTGGCCTGCGCCCCTGGGCCTGGCAAAAGTCTCCAGGGCCTCCTGGCACCTGTCCTTAGGAGGGGCCGTGTTTTTCTCTCGGGGCGATCTCCGGAGAGGGGGGAGGGGGGGCTGGAGTCCACAGGAATACCACCACCACCGAGGCCTCCTCCAGCGGAGGGAGTTGGGAACGTCTCTTGCAATTCTCCGGTGCTGCACACAGGCAGCTGGCCCCGCAGGGAGTGGAGTGCGGGGCACTGCCAGGCACTAGGCTGGAAGAGGGACCAAACGCCAGGGGCAGATTAACCATGAAGCAGACGAAGCACGTGCTTAGGGCACCAAGGCCAAGGGGGGCACCACGAAGTTGGGAAAAGGGTGAAAAGGCTGAGTTTGTACAGTAGATTGTGTGATCACATGAATACATGTCTGTCTTGCTGCAACCTGCATTGTCCATCTGGTCAGACGGGTCAACGACTAAAACGGACTGGGGGTCAGTGTGGAAAGGAGGGGGGGCACCAAGATGGGTCAGTGATTCGGGTACCCCCCCCCGTGAGCCTTCATCCGCCCCTGCTAAACACGCAAGCATGGGGGTCTCCTGGTGGGGAGGGGCGGCGGCCAGGAGGAGGCTCTGCTCTTTCACCCTTGAACGTGACCAGGAGCGTTTGGGAGTTTGGGCCTGGCAGCGAAGCCCCAGTGAAATCGAAGGTGGAGTCCCAAGGAGGGGGGGGCAGGGGTGTGTTTGTGGGAGTCTCATCCTGCCCTCCCTGACCGTCCCGGGCTGCCCAGAGAAGGCCGGGCAGGCTGGCAGAAGGGGGGGGAGGGCCCTGTCAGCCTGCCGTCGCCCAGTCGGGCCAAGTTCCGGGGGCACCTGAGCGGCCCGCCCACCGCATCCATTTCAGCCAAAGCTCGGGTGGGTGAGTCACCACCGTGCTCGCTTCTTCCGAGAGATCCGTGGCGGGGAGATTGTGGTGGGAGGAGATGAAAAACAGCCCTCATCCGGAGGCTGGAACGGAGAGCAGCTGCCATGGCAACCAGGCAGGCAGAGGGGGATGAATGGGGGCGGGGGGGGCGTTTGGCCTACAAAGCCAGTGGGAAATAACGCTGCCCCCCCCCACACACACACACACCATGGTCTTTGCCAATGGACCCCGGCCCGGTCTCGTGCCCTGCCCAGAGGCAGAGGAAAGGGGGACGGGGCTGCGCTGGGACGCCACCCATGGCGCTCAGGGGCGGACCGGAGGCACCCCCCAGGGCCCTGATCCCTGCCAAGCCTGTGCAAGCGCAGAGCGGGGTAGGGGAGGGGCTGGCTGCGGAAGGGGGCTGCCCATCAGCTCCTCCCGGGTTCCTTCTCTGCAGCACCTCCCCTCACAGTGGGATTGCCAACCTCCAGGTGGGGCCTGGAGATCCCCCGGGACTGCGACTGACCTCCAGACTACAGAGCTCAGCTCCCCGGGGGAAAACAGATGCTTTGGAGGGTGGGCTCTCTACCACTGTACCCCTCGGTGGTCCCTGTCCTCCCCAGACGTCCCCTTCTCTCACGGGCCCACGACAGAGGGCCTTTTCGGGGGCAGCCCCATGATTATGGAACAGCCTCCCCAGAAAGGAGCGCCGGGCCCCCTCCCTTTGGGCCTTTAAGAGGCGGTTCTATTTAGGACTGCATTCGACTGATGGAGTTTTCCTTTACTGGCAGTCCTCACTGGAGTTTTTAAATGGTGGGCTTTGGGGTGCTTTTGGAATCATTGCTCTATTTGCACTGTAAAGAAAGCAGCCTAACAAGCCTTTCAAATAAGGAAATGAAACCACCACACCCTGCCACCCCCCCCCCCCCGGATCACACACCCCCAAGAAGAAGAAGAAGAAGAAGAGAAAAAGAAGAGATTGGATCTATATCCCAACCTTCACTTGGAGTCTCAGAGCGGCTTACAATCTCCTTTCCCTTCCCCTCCCCACAACAGACACCCTGGGAGGTGGGCGGGGCTGAGAGAGCTCTTTCCAGGACTGCCCTTGAGAGAACAGCTCAGAGAGAACTTGTGACTGACCCAAGGTCACACCAGCAGCTGCAAGTGGAGGAGTGGGGAATCAAACCCGGTTCTCCCAGAGCTGGTGGCCCTCTCCAGGCTCCCCACCCACTGGGAGAAACAACCATCTCCTCTCTTCCCGCTGAGACAGACAGGCCTTCTCAAAGCCACCGTCAAGGGCACCTCCTTCCCTTTCTGCAGCCAGCAGCAGGGGCCCTGGGCCTCCTGTGCCCCACTGTGCCCTGAAGATGGACTGGTGTCCCTCTCTCTGTTCTGTACAGAACTGCTGCTTCCTGCCAAAAGAGCCTGGCCAGCCAGGGTGGGCTTGGGGGTCTCCTTTGGAGGCCAGGGGGACTAGAAAGGCCTTCTGATCCTGTCCAAGGAGCAAAGCCCGTGTCTCGGACGGCAGGAGAGGGGCCCAAGGAGCAGCTTCCTGCAGAGGAGGTGGGTTGCAGAACAAGGCTGCCGGATTAGGGGTCTCTCATACAAAGGAATCCCACACCGCAGTCCTTCACCTCCCCCTCATAAGAACCTCAGAAGAGCCCTGCTGGGTCAGACCAGGGAGGGTCCATCTAGCCCAGCATCCCCTCTCACACAGGGGCCTCAACCAGTTCCTCTGCAGGGCCAGCAACAGGGCAGAGAGGCCGAGGCCTTCCCCTGAAAAGAACCTCAGAAGAGCCCTGCTGGATCAGATCAGGGAGGGTCCATCTAGTCCAGCCTCCCGTCTCACACAGGGGCCAGCCAGTCCCTCCGGAGGACAAACAACAGGGCAGAGAGGCTGAGGCCTTCCTGTTATAAGAACCTAAGAAGAGCCCTGCTGGGTCAGACCAATAATCCACCTAGTCCAGCCTCCCGTCTCACACAGGGGCCGATCAGTTCCTCTGGAGGGCCAGCAACAGGGCAGAGAGGCCGAGGCCTTCCCCTGAGGAGAACACCAGGGTAGCCCTGCCGGGTCAGACCGGTGAGGGTCCACCTAGTCCAGCATCCCGTCTCACACAGTGGCCAACCAGTTCCCCTGGAGGACCAGCAACAGGGCAGAGAGGCCGAGGCCTTCCCCTGAGAAGGACACCAGAAGAGCCCTGCTGGGTCAGACCAGGGAGGGGCCCTCCAGTCCAGCCTCCCGTCTCACACAGGGGCCGATCAGTTCCTCTGGAGGGCCAGCAACAGGGCAGAGAGGCCGAGGCCTTCCCCTGAGAAGGACACCAGAAGAGCCCTGCTGGGTCAGACCAGGGAGGGGCCCTCCAGTCCAGCCTCCCGTCTCACACAGGGGCCGATCAGTTCCTCTGGAGGGCCAGCAACAGGGCAGAGAGGCCGAGGCCTTCCCCTGAGAAGGACACCAGAAGAGCCCTGCTGGGTCAGACCAGGGAGGGGCCCTCCAGTCCAGCCTCCCGTCTCACACAGGGGCCGATCAGTTCCTCTGGAGGGCCAGCAACAGGGCAGAGAGGCCGAGGCCTTCCCCTGAGAAGGACACCAGAAGAGCCCTGCTGGGTCAGACCAGGGAGGGGCCCTCCAGTCCAGCCTCCCGTCTCACACAGGGGCCGATCAGTTCCTCTGGAGGGCCAGCAACAGGGCAGAGAGGCCGAGGCCTTCCCCTGAGAAGGACACCAGAAGAGCCCTGCTGGGTCAGACCAGGGAGGGGCCCTCCAGTCCAGCCTCCCGTCTCACACAGGGGCCGATCAGTTCCTCTGGAGGGCCAGCAACAGGGCAGAGAGGCCGAGGCCTTCCCCTGATGTTGCCTCCTGGCTCTGGGATTCAGAGGCGGACTGCCTCCACGCCACTGATTGATCAACTGACCCACGCATCTGCCTAGTCCCCCTTTAAAGCTGTTGATTCCTGTGGCCATCGCTCCATCCTCTCGTGGCGAATCCCACCTTTCAATCACTCTCTGTGTCAAGTAGCATTTCCTTTGTTCCGTCCTGAACCTACTCTTCCGCCTTTCCTCGGATGGGAAGATGCTCCAACCCCCCAAAAGAAATCTCGGTCGCCCTCCCCTGAACTCTTTCCAGCTCTGCAGTGTCCTTTTGGAGACATGGCTCTTCACCCCCCCCCATCAAAGCCGCCTCCGCCCCCTCTGCCAGCGAATCCCCTCCCCCTCATTTCACCTCTTGTGCTCCTCCAGGAACTGCATGATCTCTTCCTCGCTGTTGGGCTTGTCGGGGATGGTGACTGGCTCCTCCATGAACGGCTCATAGTAATCGATCTCGTTCAGCTTGAGGGATAATTTCTTGGCAACCTGAAGAGGAAGAGGGGCACAGACCTCTTAGGAGGGAGGGGGAAGAGCAAAAAAAGGGAGAGCGGCCTGCTGTCATCCCCCCCCCCCGGGCTTGACCCCGTGCCATCAAACCTGGGGAGGGGGTGCGGCAGTGAAGGCGTCAAACTAGGATCTGAATGGACACAGCCCCCCTCTGCCACGGATCTCCATGGGTGGCCTGGGGGCCAGTCCCTCTTTCCCACGGGGGCCCGCGTGGCATAGTGGTGAAGAGCAGCGGACTCTTATCTGGCGAACCGGGTTAGGGTCAGCCCTGGTTAGTAGTCAGATGGGAGACCACCACAGGGTCACTCGGAAGAGGCAGGCAATGGCAAACCAACTCTGAACGTCTCTTGCCTTGATGGCCCAGGCTGGCCTCCTCTCTTCAGATCTCGGAAGCTAAGTAGGGTCGGCCCCGGTTAGTACTTGGATGGGAGACCACCCAGGGAGTCCAGGGATGCCACGCAGAGGCAGGCAATGGCAAACCACCTCTTTTAGCCTCTTGCCTTTGAAACCCCCTAAAGCTGCGATTTGATGGAGCTCTAAACGCACACACCCGAACACAGCCACATACCTTGCTGTCAAAGGTAACGAAGAAGGGGATGTAAGGGTGGAACTCCTCTGCAGCATCTAGGTAGGCCTTGTAATCTGCAGGGGAGAGGAGGAGGAGGAGGAGGAGGGGCAGCCCTTCCCTCTGGGCAAAGCCAGCCCCAGCCCAGGCAGAAGAGTAAACGGGACAGAACCAACAGCATGCCTGCCTGCCTAACTGACTCTCTTGTAAGTCCCCCCCCGTCTCACACAGTGGCCAGCCAGTTCCTCTTGAGGTCCAACAACAGGGCCTACAGGCCAAGGCCTTCCCCCTGAGAAGAACCTCAGAAGAGCCCTGCTGGATCAGACCAGGGAGGGTCCATCCAGTCCAGCCTCCTGTCTCACACAGGGGCCAACCACATCCTCTGGAGGGCCAACAACAGGGCCGAGAGGCCGAGGCCTTCCCCTGAGGAGAACTTCAGAAGCGCCCTGCTGGGTCAGACCAGGGAGGGTCCATCCAGTCCAGCCTCCTGGTTCACACAGGGTCCAGCCAGTTCCTCTGGAGGGCCAGCAACAGGGCAGGGAGGCCGAGGCCTGCCCCTGAGAAGAACCTCAGAAGAGCCCTACTGGATCAGCCCAGGGAGGGTCCATCCAGTCCAGCCTCCTGGTTCACACAGGGTCCAGCCAGTTCCTCTGGAGGGCCAGCAACAGGGCAGGGAGGCCGAGGCCTGCCCCTGAGAAGAACCTCAGAAGAGCCCTACTGGATCAGCCCAGGGAGGGTCCATCCAGTCCAGCCTCCTGGTTCACACAGGGTCCAGCCAGTTCCTCTGGAGGGCCAGCAACAGGGCAGGGAGGCCGAGGCCTGCCCCTGAGAAGAACCTCAGAAGAGCCCTACTGGATCAGCCCAGGGAGGGTCCATCCAGTCCAGCCTCCTGGTTCACACAGGGTCCAGCCAGTTCCTCTGGAGGGCCAGCAACAGGGCAGGGAGGCCGAGGCCTGCCCCTGAGAAGAACCTCAGAAGAGCCCTGCTGGGTCAGACCAGTGAAGGCCCTCTAGTCCAGCATCCTGCCTTACACAGTGGCCAGCGAGTTCCTCCAGATGGCCAGCAACAGGGCAGAGGCAGAGGCTTTCTCCTGAGGAGAGCATCAGAAGAGCCTTGCTGGGTCAGAGCAGTGAGGGTCCATCTGATCCAGCCTCCTGTCTCACACAGGGGCCAACCAGTTCCTCTGGAGGGCCAACAACAGCGCAGAGAGGCCGAGGCCTTCCCCTAATAAGGACACCAGAAGAGCCCTGCTGGGTCAGACCAGGGAGGGTCCATCTAGTCCAGCCTCCCGTCTCACACAGGGGCCAACCAGTTCCTCTGGAGGGCCAACAACAGCGCAGAGAGGCCGAGGCCTTCCCCTAATAAGGACACCAGAAGAGCCCTGCTGGGTCAGACCAGGGAGGGTCCATCTAGTCCAGCCTCCCGTCTCACACAGGGGCCAACCAGTTCCTCTGGAGGGCCAACAACAGCGCAGAGAGGCCGAGGCCTTCCCCTGATGGTGTCTCCTGGCTCTGGGATTCAGATGTTAAGTGCTTCCGGATCTGGAAGTTCCCCTCGGCCACCATGGCCTGGCTAGTAGCCACAGACAGACCTCTCCTCCATGAATCTCTCTAATGCCCTTTGAAAGCTGTTTATTCCCGTGGCCATTGCTAAGTCCTCTGGCAGCAGCGAGTTCTGCCTTTGAATCACTCTCCGTGTAACACACCAGAGCCGGTCAAGGCCTCCTGAGAAGCACAGCCTGGCAAGTGGCACCCCCCCACACACCCCACCCGCCGCAGGGCACGCACGTTCTGAGTCTTCGTTCTTGAAGAAGCCGATGAGTTTGGGCTCGTCCTCGATGTTCTCAAAGGCCTCCAGCTCATGATCTCCCTCTATGAACTCCACCGGGTCCTCCAGCACCTGCCAGGGAAGACAGGCGGGCAAAGGCTTGAGCGTCTGGCACAGCTATCCCTCATGCCAGCCAGCAGTGCCAGGGGAGGGTCTGGCGAGGTGGCCCAGAGGACAAAGGAGGGGGGACGGGGGGGGGGGGGGAAAACCCCCCCAGCCA
>NW_015161962.1:575423-576665 GCF_001447785.1 Gekko japonicus
GAGGTGGGACGGGGGGGGGGGGGGAGGGAAGATGTGTGCGGAAAACCATGAAAAATGGCTTCCCCCCCCCATCCTGGTGAGGTCTTCGTTTGGGAGTCCTCCCGACCTGAGCTCAGTTGGCTGTGACTGACCGCCAAGCCCAACTTCTGCTTCCCTTCACGGGCAGGGACGGGGAGAAAGCTGAGCCAGCTGCCAGCAACCCCGGACTCCCACTGGGAGCCACAGAACCCAGACAGTTGCGGTCAGCCAGTCCAAATCACAGTCAGAAGGGGCCAGACAGGCCTTCCAGTGCCGCCTCCTGGTCCGTGCAGGACCGGCCTTGAGGTCTGGGGATGTTCCCCTCGGCAACTGGCAGATTTCTCCTCCTGCAGCCTGGATCTCAGGGCGTCTGGGGAGGGCGCGGGCAAAGGAAAGGCGGAAAGGATGCAAGGGTCGGTGAAATGCCCGTGTGGCAACAGGCGGGGGCACGACTTACGTCCAGGAGGAACTCCACCAGGGTGTCGGCTGAAAACTCCCCATCGTACTCGATGACCTCATCCTCCTTGAAGACGTACACGCTGTCTTCCTCCGTCAGCCCTGCGCGAGGGAAGGAGGCCGCAGCCTGAGTGGCCGGCAGAAGCTCCCCCTGCGGAAGTCCTGCCTGCACCCCAGAGCTTCTGCTGAACGGCCCCCACAACTGAGCTCCGTCCTGCAAGCTCCGTGGGGTGGGGGCCTGTCTGGGAAGCCCGCACAGGCCTGGCCTGGCAAAGGCACCCTCTGGAGGCAGCCTGTCCCGAGTCTCCTGCTGGTTTGCCGGCCGGCTCAGTCCTGTGGAGGGGGCAGTCTGCCACCTTGTCGGCCCCTCCCAGCGCTTTACCTCCCCCACGGCACGGGCTTTTCTGCCCACCGGCCGAGGTGCTGGCCCGTTTCTGCAAGGGCAACACGTTGCACCCCCCCCCTGCAGCAACCCCCCTCCCCCGGATGCGCCAGCCCCACAGGGTACCTAGTTTTTTGGCAACAGCAGCATCCTTCTCCGAGTCCACCAGGCCAAAGCCCACCCCTTTATCTTCCAGGACTTGGGCTGCTAACTAGGAAGAAGAGGCAGACAGAGACAAGAGAGAGAGAGAGAGGGACAGAGAGAGAGAGAGAATGCAGATGTTTCAGAGAGCTTCGTTGCGGGGGGGGGGAGGGGGCACAGCAGCAGCCAAAGGCCTTGGCCCCCCCCCCAGGACTGGCAGGGGGGGAGGGGGGGGGTTGAAACAC
>NW_015161962.1:576900-581230 GCF_001447785.1 Gekko japonicus
GGGGGGGGGAGGCACCTTGGCCAGAGAAGGGGCTCTGGGGGACTACGGGGGGGGGAGCTTCCTTCTCTGGGCACACGTTTGCCACCTTCACTCCCACCACCCTCCGTGGCAAAGCTCCTGGGGCTGGAAGAGGATGCGGAGTTTCACACGCCCCAAGGCGGAAAGCGACAGGTCCCATTGGGCCACTGGATTCTGGGGGGGGGAGCCCATCCACCACCACCAGAAGAAGAAGAAGAGATTGGATGTGTACCCCATGGCCCTTCACTACCCAAGGGAGCCTCAGAGCGGCTGACAGACTCCTTTCCCTTCCCCTCCCCACAACAGACACCCGGGGAGGCAGGTGGGGCGGAGAGAGCTCTGACAGAAACGGCTCTTTTCCAAGGACAGCTCTTGTCAGAACTATGGCTTGCCCTAGGTCATCCAGCAGCTGCAAGTGGAGGAGGAGAGGGGAATCAAACCTGGTTCTCCCAGGTTAGAGTCCGCGCACTTCACCACCACACCAAACTGGCTCTGAATCATTACTTTTACAAGGGTGTAAAAGTAATGATTCGGGGGCAATATTCCACACGACTGCCTTGAGTCCCAGAGAGCACCTGGCCCTTTGTGTGGTGAAATGTCTTGAAGGCTGTGGAGAGTCCTGTGTGCAAAAATTCTGCTTTGTGAGCTACCGGCACTAAAGTTGTGAGCCAGCGATTGGGCTGCTGCATGAATCAGTTTGCTCTGGAGCCCTCCCTTCCTGAGCTAGGACAGAAATGTGTGAGCTAGAGGCTAAGAAACTGTGAGCTAGCTCACACTAGCTCAGCTAAGAGGGAAGACTGGTCCCCACCCCACCCCCACCCCCATTCAGAGCCTCTGCTCTCCCCCCCCCCATAGGTGCACACCTGGGGAAAGGTGAGGCACCCTCCATGTGCTCCAGAGGCAGGGGGGAGGGGTCACTCCCAAAGGGTGCTCGGTTCCTGCCCCGAGAGGCTCAGTTTGCTGTGGAAGCCACAAGCTCCTGCACGTTCCTTCTGGCATGCAAGGCTGGCATCTGATGGTCAGTCTGCACATGGCCAGAGGCACTCACGCTTGGATCTGAGCAGGGGCTCTGGCAGCCCAACCCAGTTGGGCCCTTGAGATCAGATTTCAAAGAGTTCCCCGTTTGGTCTCAATTCAGAACCCAACTGTGATCTGCTTCAAGATGACCCCTCCCTCCCCAATATCAACTCACACTGCCGGGAGGGGTGGTGGCGATGTCAAATACAAAAGGCCAGTTGCACGGGCAGGTGCATATTGGCTCCAAAACCTCAGCAAGGCGGTCCGGTGGTGAACACCCTCCCCTGGCATTTGGCAGGCGGGTGGCTCTTATTCAACGGAGGCGGGCAAATGGACTGGCACCTGGCCACCATTCCTGGCCAGATCGGTTGTGCCCATCTCCGGGAGGGAGGCTTGAGGGCCCAACGCTCCCTCTAAGCTGTGGAGTCTTGTGAGCAAAAACTCTACTTTGTGAGCTCCTGGCATTAAAGTTGTGAGACAGCCATTCGGCTACTGCATAAATCAGTTTGCTCTGGAGCCCCATCCTTCCTGGGCGAAGACAAAAATGTGTGAGCCGGAGGCTAGAAAACTGTGAGCTGGCTCACACTCACTCAGCTTAGAGGGGACACTCCTTGAGGCAGACACGATGGCTGCCGTCACACACACACACCACATAGTCCACTTCCAAACCGCTTTCCAACTCGATTTTGCCAGTTCGCACAGTAAGATCCAGTTGGAAAGTGCACTGACAGTGGATTACTTGGTGTGTGTGTGACCGCGGCCTATGTCGTGGAGCCCTTCCCACCCTCACAGCCACACACACAGCCCAGACGCAGCAAAGGGCTCCCGTGTTCGCATCCTGGGGTGCGCAGCCATTTCAGCTGCTTTCTCAGAAGGATGGCTGGCATGCCTGCCCACCCACCCCGGCCCTGGAGGATGCAGAACAGAAGAGTGCTCTTTCCGTTTCCCTTCCATGCCTCCAGGGCTACCAGAGTGGGGCTTTGCCTGTCAGGGTAACTCGAGCTCAGGGGGGAGGCAAAAACGCTAAGAAGGGAGACACCCGAAGGGGCTTCAGGTGCAGCGGAGCGTGTTCTTGGAGTGCCAGCGACGAAGGCAGAGCCAGAGGTGAGCGGCGCCTGCTCAGGGCTCCCTCTAAGCTGAGTTAGCGTGAGCCAGCTCACAGTTTTTTAAGCCTCCGGCTCACACATTTCTGTCTTTGCTCAGGAAGGAGGGGGCTCCAGGGCAAAGTCATTGATGCAGCAGCCAAATCGCTCGCCCACCACTTTAATGCCAGGAGGAGCTCACAAAACAGAATTTTTGCTCACAAGACTCTCCACAGCGGAGAGGGAGCCTCGGGTCCTGTTCCGGGTCTCCTCTCTGGACTCTGCCACAGCCCTCCAAGGGGGTTCAGTCACTGGATTGGAATGGCACCCCTCCCGGTCCTGTGGAGGTCCATGCCAACCCCGGGGGGTGGGGGGTTGGAATAGCAGACTTCCAAGGATATTTTAGGCGAGGAGCTGACTTCACGCCCGGCCTAGGCTCCCTCGGAATCCTGCGCCAAGGAGTAGGTGGGCTCCGGAGGCATCTCAGCAATGCTGAAGGACCAGAACAGGCTGCCGCTTACGGTGCCCTCCTCCTTCCCACACCGGGCGAGGCCAGCCAACCAGGGCACACTCGACAGTGGCGGGGGGGGGTAGGAGGAGGCAAGGGTGGCACTTCCCCTGCCCCACGCACCAGTCAGCGACTGAGGAGGTGGAGGATGCTGCTTCAGGGGCGGGCAACTCTGGAGAAGCAGGGGGAACGCTCCATGAGGAGTCCGGGGGCGCCTGTCAGTAGCAGACGGCGACCCCCTGAAGACGTGAGCCAGTCTCTCTTGCTCTTTTGCAGGCATTCTGGGTCAGGTAGCTTCCATTGCCAAGCCCCTGGCTGCAGCCCCCGGGGGCTCAAAACACCCCGGGCCTTCCCTTTCCCGTCAGCTCACGCAGCACAAGGACTGGGGGATCTTTTGGCCACTGCAAAGCCCCAAGCCAAAGAGAGAGCCGAAAGGAAGCCATGGCGCCCCCGCCTCTCACTCGACCGCCGGGCTGCCCCCCAGCCAGGAGAAGCAGCTGACAACTATACCCCAGCCTAGGCTGCCTCTCTGGGGGCCCTCTCCCGTACGCGGCTGGGGTCTCTCGCGCAGCGGATGTGCGTCCTCCAGGTTTGGGCAGGGCTCCAGAACCCTCCAGGTGCTGCCTCTGTCGACATTCAGGAGGCCCTTGGAGTAGGGCTGCCATGTCTGCGCTGGAAACAATGCTCAGCTGTGGAGTCTGGTGAGCAAAAATTCTACTCTGTGAGCTACTGGCAGGAAAGTTGAGCCAGCGATTTGGCTGCTGCGTAAATTAGTTTGCTCTGGAGCCCTCCTTCCTGAGCTAAAGCAAAAATCCATGAGCCGGAGGCTAAAAAACTGTGAGCTAGCTCACACTCACTTGGCTTAGAGAGAAAGAGGTACTTTTCTCCCTTTCTCACAATACAAGAACTCGTGGGCACTCCATGAAACTGCAGAGCGGTCGGGTTAGAACGGATAAAAGGAAGTCCTTCTTCACCCAAAGAGTGATTAACACGGGCAAGGGATGCTCTGTATTCTTGGTGCTTGGGGGGGGGTCAACAGTGGGAGGGCTCCTGGTGTCCTGGCCCCACTGGTGGACCTCCTGATGGCCCCTGGTATTTCTGGCCCCTGTGTGACACAGAGTGTTGGACTGGATGGGCCTTTGGCCTGATCCAACATTGGCATCTCTTATGTTCTTATGTTCTTAACACTGTTTGGAAAATAGCTGGAGACTTTGGGGGTGGAGCCAGGAGAGGGCGGGGTTTGGGGAGGGGAGGGGCCTCAGCGTGGTCCAAGGCCACAGAGCCCACCCTTCCAAGCAGCCGTTTTCTCCAGGGGAGCTGATCTCGGTCAGTCGGAGATCGGTTCTAAAAGCGGGAGATCCCCAGGCCCCACCTGGAGGCTGGCAACCCTAGATCTTGGAGGCAGTTTTACTCAGGACAGCATCTGACTAATGGAGCATTTCTTTCTTGGCTGTCCGGATTGGAGAGTTTAATTGCGGGGGGGTTCAGATTTTTTAAAATCCTTGCCATATTTGCACCGCACGTCGCCTTGGGTTCCTGAAGGTGGGAAGGCGGCTTGGCCACGTTTCAGACACATGGATCCTTCCCAAGAGCAGAGGCAGGCGTGAGCCCAGGCTGGATCAGGAGGACAGCAAAGCCCCCCCACCTCCCCCCCCCAGCCTCTTAATCCTCTCCCTGGCTGGGGGGGGGGGGGTCTGGGGAAGGC
>NW_015161962.1:581254-586045 GCF_001447785.1 Gekko japonicus
CGAGGCCGACCTACACTCCTGAGTCCCTTCGAGAATGCCTCTCCCACAAACCTGTGCTTACGGCTGGCATGCAGCCTCCCTGCCCGGCCTTGCTGGCCCTCCCCTCGCCCCCCCCATGCCAGATTTGCGAGGAGGAAACTATTCCAGGCCTTTAAGGACAGCGCAAGGGTGGGAGCCCCGCTCCTGTCCCAGCGAGACTCCAATTACGGCGATGGCCGATTTAGAGCAGTTGCTGCTCCTCTGTGCTGCTGGGGGAGAGGCTGCAGACCCCCCCCCCACAAACACCCCGGCTCTGGGGAAGGAGCGCAGGCACCCCACCCCCACCCCGAAGAACCCTTCTCCCAGTTGGACCCTCACCCCCCTCGCCGTCACCACCGACAGGGTCCTTTTTGTGCTGGAGAGGCTGGGGACTGAACCCCGGGGGGGGGTGGTGGGTGGGAATCCTCTGCGTGCAGAGTGGATGTTCAATAGGACCAAGAGATCCCCTGCCTCGCTGCAGATTACGTTTTTTTTTGGGGGTGTTCAGCACCACCTCACAGCAGCCTGATGGGGGCAGATACCCCCCCCCCGCTGCCACCGCCACTGCTTAGTTTGCACTGGCATTACAGCCCCCTGCAACAGAACGTATCCCCCTCCCCACAGCAGACAGCACCAGAGGCGCCTTACAGGGTTGGCGCCACCAGGGACAGGGGCATTGCCCCCCCCCCCCGGCAGCCCTCGTCCGGCACCCTCCACCAGGGACAGGGTTGGAGCCCATCGGGTTCCGCCGCTGCCTGCAGGACGGTTCAGGTGCAGCCGGAGGAGCACGGAGAAGCCAGCCGAGTGACCCACCCGGCGAGCGGCGGAACAAACGAGCACAACCCCTGCTGCTGCTGCAGGTCCCCCCTCAAACAGCTGCTCTCCCCCCTTCCCCCCCTTGCCCCCAGCTTCCCTGCTGCCACCACCTGGGTCTCCCCGCCTCCCTCCTCAGAAGCAGCTGCGTGGCTGGCTGGCGTTAGGGCCCGTGGCCAGAGTCGCCATGGTGGGTAGCTCCATGCCTGCCAGCTGATGCCACTGGTGGGAGGTGGGGGGGAGGATTGGCAGCTCCCAGTTGGGAAACCGCTGGAGATGTGGGGACGGAGCCTGGAGCAGACGGGGACCTCAGCAGGGTGCAGTGCCACAGGGCCCACCTTCCAAGGCATCGGTTGTCTCCAGGGGGGGGGGACAGATCTCTGTGTCCTCCCGGGGGATCCCCAGGTCCCACCCGGAGGCTGGCACCCCTGTCCAGGCCACTGGAGACCGCCCCGAGCTTTACCTCCAGGATCAGTTCCTCCATCTCAAACTGCCGCTGGGAGGCCTTGGTGTCCTCCACTGGTTCGTGGTAGAGGAGGGCCAGCACCTCGAACTTCTTCAGGACAGCCTTGTAGTTCTTGGCGTTGATGTCCACCACCCGGTCTATGCCGTCGTACTCCGGGAAATCCAGCCCGTCCTCGCCCCGCGCCAGGGGGCCGGCCACAGCCAGCAGCAGGGCCGCCAAGGCCAGCCCGAGCCCCTTCATCCTGATCCGGTGGTGGGGAGGCTCTGGAGGGGACGGGGTGCCCGGTGCCAAGGGGGAGAGCGAGCGAGCGAGAGAGAGAGTGAGAGGGAGGGAGGGAGAGGTGCTCCTCTGGTCCGCGGTCCTTCCCCCTCCCCTGGAGGTGACGAGATCAAAGTGCCCCAAAAGATGGATGTGGAAAGAGGGGGCCCCCTCTCGGTTCTTCTTCTTCCTCCTTTCTTTCTTTCTTTCTTTCTTTCTTTCCTCCTTTCCTCCTTCCCCTCCCTCTCTCCTGCCTCGCCTGCTGCCTTCCTCTCTTTAAGGTGGCTGGCGGGGCAGGGAACCAGAGCAGAGGTCTTGGCTCTTTGCTGACACAGGAGGAGGCCAGGCGAACTGGGGGAGGAGGGGGGCCCTGGTCCGGGGTGGTGACAAGCCCTCCTCCGCTGGGTGCCGTGCTGCACAAGCAAAGGCGGGGAGTGACAGGCCGGCCATAAAAGCAGCTGGAGGGGGAGGGCCCCGGGGCCAGGGGGCCGGCGCGGCCGGAGGCATTTGGCACTGCCCGCGCACACCCCACCCCTTTGCTCCCTGCCTATATATGTATATGGGCGATCAAGAGCCCCGGGAGGGCGCAAGAACCCCTGACCCGGTGGGCAGCCACTGTGGTCCCTAAACCTTGGGGACCCGCTTGCGGCACTGGCCCGCCCACATGTCTGGCGGGAGAGGCATGCGCGCGTGTGCCCGTGTGTGCCCGTGTGTGCCCGTGTGGGCTGCATGTGTGTATAGGGTGTGTGTGTGTGCGGGGGGGGGGAGGCAGAAGGCTGCTCTTTTGGAGACCCCCCACCACCAATCCCCTCGGTGTGTCCTCTTACCCCAGCCCACCCCTCGCTGCCCTCCCCTCTCGCCTTGACTTCTCATGGCCTAAATCCGAGGGCATTTTCTTATCACCATATTAAGAAAGGGGGACAGGCAGCGAGGTGTGTGAGGCCAGTGGAGAGGAGGGGGGGGAGTGTGTGGACTCCAGGCGAAGGAGGGCAGGCTAAAAATAAGAGGAGATGAGTCGGAGGTAAATCAAGATGGGCTTTTGCGGAGGGAAGGGTAATTAGAGAGCCAGCCAGGGCGGGGAGATACTGTACAGCCCCGTCGGTGGATTCTTCGGGGCTCTTGAGTTACACAAGAGGCTGCTGAGGTAAGAATGGGGGTGTGTGGAGCTGTGCAGATGCAGGGGGGGGGAAGCGGGGTTAGGTCATTGTCTGCTACGGTGCTTGGCCCCCCTCAGGACAGCCCCTGCCCGCCTTCCCACAGCCAGCCCACCTCACAGGGGCACCTCCGTGGCCCCCGCCACTTCCCCAACAGGAGGGCCTTGGCCAGCGATGGAAAGGGATCTGTCTGCTCCAAGGGTCTCCCTTGCTTCACTGCCTTCGACCACCCGGAAAGGCAGGACATCAGGGTCTCCATCCATCCATCCGTCCGTCCATCCATCCATCCCACGGTTACAGTACAAATAGCATCCACGAAACATGGGGCTGTGAGGGGGGTGGTGTGCAGAAAAGAAGCCATTTTCCCCACAGCTCCTTCCAGGGAAGAGGCCCCGGAGTCACACGGTCAAGCCTCTGCCTTTGGGGTCTCTGTCGGAGGATAAGAACCTGAGAAGGGCCCTGCCGGATCAGAGCAGTGAGGGTCCATCCAGCCTCCTGTCTCAGATACTGGCCAACCAGTTGCTCTGCAGAGCCAACAACAGGACACAGAAGCCAAGGCCTTCCCCCGATTTTGCCTCCTGCTCCTGGGATCCAGGTTCACTGCCTCCGAACGTGGAGGTTCCTTTAAGTCAACATGGGTAGTAGCCACTGATAGTCCTCTCTCCCATGAATCTGTCCAGTCCCCTTTAGAAGGTGTCCATGCCTGTGGACATCACTACATCCTCTGGTAGTAAATTCCACATTCTAATCACTGTCTACGTAAAGTAGTATTTCCTTTTGTCCATCCTGAATCTTTTTTTGTTGTTGTTGTTCAGTCGCACAGTTGAGTCCGACTCTTCGTGACCCCATGGACCAGCTCCCGCCAGGCCCTCCTGTCTTCCGCCGTCCTCTGAAGCTTGCTCAATTTAATGTTCGTTGCATCTATGACTGTCTAACCATCTCATCCTTTGACCTTCAATCTTTCCCAGCATCAGGGTCTTCTTCTCCAGTGAGTGCGCCCTTCTCATTTGGTGGCCAAAGTATTTGAGCTTCAGTTTCATTATCTGGCCTTCCAGGGAACAGTCAGGGTTGATTTCTTTTAAGATTGACTGGTTTGTTCTTCTTGCAGTCCAAGGGACTCTCAAGAGTCTTCTCCAGCACCATAGTTCAAAAAATCTATTCTTCGGCGCTCGGCCTTCCTTATAGTCCAACTCTCGCAGCCATACATGACTGTATCTACTGCCTATCAAATTCATTGGGTGTCCCTCTGCCCTAGTACATTTACGTCTGTGTAAAGGGCCCTCGGGGCCGTGCAGGGCTGGCGCATCCATATAGCCAAGTTAGACGGTTGCCTAGAGTGCCGCCTTCAGAAGAGTGCTGCCCTGCCATCCACCGCTCATTGCCGGGCCGCTCCCGCCCACCGAGGACTGTCACTGCACCTGCCTCCCCCGGCCACCACAGAGGTGCATCTGCCACCCGGTGCCCTCCAGGGTCTTTCCCCGCGCCTGCAGCTTCCAGCAGAGCCCATCCGGGGCGCCCTCGCTGCCGCCACCGCCTCTCATGCCCCAGCCTCCCGAAGTCCGGCCAAGTTGGAACTGCTCCGAGCGGGGGACAGCCCGAGGGCCGGGCTGCTGGCTTCCAGCGGGGGGACGTCGTCATCTGGCAGCGCTGCATGAGGCTGGCCGTGCTCGAGGCGCTCCATCCCTGCCTGCCTTCAGCTCCCTTTGCATGCCGCCACAGCAACTGAGCAAAAAGGGCCGGCAGCTTCTGTCGCTCTTGACCTTTGGTGGCTCAACAGGCTCCTCTCCCTGCTTGAAGACGCACTTCGTGGAGCTGCTGCCTCCTCTGGATCCCGGCTGCCTCTTGGGAGTCGGTGCTGGCTAAAGTTGTGCCGCAGCCCCTCCTGTGCTGGGTCTTCCTCCCACCCACCCCCCCAAGGGTTGGAGAAAGAAGCGGGTCCCCCGGGACTAAGGTTAGCACTTTAATGGCCAGAGAAATGGGGTCCAGAAGGGGGGGGGAGAAGGGAGATGGGCCCTGGGCGCAGGAGCAGACCATCTGCTCAGCATGCGGAAGGCCCCGGGGTCAAAACTCCCCTCCCCCCCC
>NW_015161962.1:586059-587271 GCF_001447785.1 Gekko japonicus
GCTGAAAGGAAGACAGACCTGCTGAAAGGAAGACAGAAAGGAAGACAGAGGCGTTGCCAGCTCTTGTGCAAGAGCGCCTGAGACCCGCCTTTGTGGAGGTTCAGCGCAGGACTGTCCTCAGGTGACGCTTCTTGAGGTGTATCTTATCTTCACTGGATTCCACCTTACTTTGAGTCAAGGTATACAACTGAGTTACACGTAGATGGTCCCGGTCACATGTGCCGGAAAACGTGGGGGGGGGATGGCGATTTGCACCATCGCAATTTGACGCGCCACAACGTGATCAGACGCGATGGCATTGTTTCCATCGGCGGGTGTTTCTGGCGCGCTCCAACCAGGAAGCAGGGACGCGAGAGGTGCGCGCTGGAGCAATCACACGGAGCGCATCCGGCTGCAGCCCGTCGCAACCAGTCGATAGTGGATTTCCCCGGGTACCACCGATGATAAATTTTATATATGTTCTCTTTGTAATTGGTACTTCTCGTATAATTTACCGATTTCCATGTTTTTGCCCATTTCTCTAAACCTATATTATAGCCTATATCCCTCGACCACGCTATCATTGTTGTGTTAACATCTGCTTTTATAAACACCTGCCCTGTCTCCCTTTGGCTTTCTCTTTTCAATACTGAAAAGTCTCAGACTCTTCGGCCTTTCCTCATGGGAAGGGTGCTTCCGCCCCCTCATCCTCTTGCATGGCTGCTCCCATATTTTTCCCCAGCTCTGCGATGTCCTTTTTGAGATACTAGAACGGCACTAGAACGGCACACGGTGTTACCAAACGGAGCAGCAGCATCGCTCTGTACAAGGATGTTCCAACACAGGCCGTTTTATTTTCAGTCCCTTCCCTAAGAATCACTGGGAACCGAGTTTGCCATTTTCGCGGCTCTGCCCTGCCACACGGGGCTGACGCTTTCACTGCAACCCCATCCACCACGACCCCATAAGCAGACACTTAAAGTTGGGGGTTTCTTTGGTCCAGTGTGCGTCACTTTGCACTGCCCTGCACTAAACTTCACTGGTCACACTGCTGTCCACTCACCCGATTGGTGGAGATCTTCCTGGAGCGCTTTGCTGCTTGCCTTGGTTTTTGCCATGCTGAATAATTGCGTGGGCACCTGCAGACCTGGCCAGCCGCCCACTCCTTCCTTCCTTCCTTCCTTCCTTCCTTCCTTCCTTCCTTCCTTCCTTCCTTCCTTCCTTCCTTCCTTC
>NW_015161962.1:587335-598151 GCF_001447785.1 Gekko japonicus
ATCTCTAGGCATTCATTCCTGCTCTCTGCTTCCTGTCGTTTAACTAATTCTTAGTCCTTGTCTTCTTATGCCATGACTGCTAAGTTTATTCAAGAGTCTTTGTCAAAAAGCCTTTTGAAAGACCAAGTATATAATGTCACTGTCACTGGTGCTTCAGTGTGCCTGTTCACTTTCTTCAAGAACTCCGAAAGGCTGATGAGGCATGGCTTCTGAAGAAGTGAGCCGTGACTCAAGATAGCTCATCTCCTGCCACCAATTCGGTTAGCCGTGAAGGAGCTCCTGGACTCTGGCTCTTTCCTGCTGGTACAGACAGACTGACAGGGCGGGCTACCCATCTCGACCTGTCTCCGAAGGCCTCCTTCTCCCGGGAGCTGAGGGGCGGAGAGGCTGGTTGAGCAGGAGAGGGTCCCTCCCTGGCCCAAGGAGGGTGGGCTGGACCCAGGACAAGCATTCCATGGCTTTATTGTGTTCTTGCCGGCCCCCTTCTGTGTTCCCCTCATCCTGCTCTCGTGGAAGAGAAGAGTCTCAGAGAGGCTGACAAACTCCTTTCCCCTCCCCATAACAGACACCCTGGGAGGTGGGTGGGGGCTGAGAGAGCTCTTTTTCAAGAACAGGGTGGTGAAAACCAGTGAGGATTGTGAGGCACTCCAAAGGGATCTGGGCGACAACATGGCAAATGGGGTTCAAGGTGACCAAGTGCAAGGTGATGCACATTGGAGCCAAAAATCCTAACTATAAATACACGTTGATGGGGTCTGAACTGGCAGAGACTGAGCAAGAGAGAGATCTTGGAGTTGTAGTAGATAACTCACTGAAAATGTTGAGACAGTGTGTGACTGCAATAAAGAAGGCCAATGCTATGCTGGGGATTATTAGGAAGGGTATTGAAAACAGATCAGCCAATATAATAATGCCCCTATATAAATCAATGGTGAGACCTCATTTGGAATACTGTGTGCAGTTCTGGGCACCACACCTTAAAAAAGATATTATAGCTTTGGAAAAAGTGCAGAAAAGGGCAACTCAAATGATAAAAGGGTTGGAACACTTTCCCTATGAGGAAAGGTTAAAGCGCTTAGGGCTCTTTAGCTTGGAGAAAAGACGACTGAGGGGTGACATGATCGAGGTTTATAAGATTATGCATGGGAAAGAGCAGGTAAAGAAAGAGGTACTTTTCTCCCTTTCTCACAATACAAGAACTCGTGGGCACTCCATGAAACTGCAGAGCGGTCGGGTTAGAACGGATAAAAGGAAGTACTTCTTCACCCAAAGAGTGATTAACACATGGAATTCACTGCCACAGGAAGTGGTGGCAGCTACAAGCATGGACGGCTTCAAAAGGGAGTTAGATAAGCATATGGAGCAGAGGTCCATCAGTGGCTATTAGCCACAAGGTATAGATAGGGGCTCTGGGGCAAGTGATGCTCTGTCTTGGTGCCTGGGGGGGGGGCCAACAGTGGGAGGGCTTCTAATGTCCTGGCCCCACTGGTGGACCTCCTGATGGCACCTGGTATTTCTGGCCACTGTGTGACACAGAGTGTTGGAGTAGATGGGCCTTTGGCCTGATCCAACATTGGCATCTCTTATGTTCTTATGTTCTTAACAGCTCTTATCAGAACTACGGCTTGCCCAAAGTCATCCAGCCAGGTGTGAGTGGAGGAGTGGGGGAACTGAACCCGGCTCTCCCAGATGAGAGTCCGCGCACTTAACCACCACACCAGACTGGCTCTCAACGTGCCCCCTGTTAAAGCTGTAGAAAAGAGGCAAAGTCCAGCAGCGCCTTAAAGACTAACAACATTTGTGGCAGGGGAGGAGCTTTCGAGAATCATCGTGGCCCCCCTTCTTCAGAACCTGATACAGCCGTGGCCCCCAAGTGCTTTTGTGTCCTGCTGGTCTGAGGATGACTCAGCTTGTTGTGACAGGCCTGGGCACCCACACCTGAAGCTCAGGTATTCCCCTGGCAACACCCTCACCTCTCTCTCTCTCTCTCTCTCTGTGTGTGTGTGTGGTGTGAGGGGAGGGTGCTGTTTGGAAGGGGAAGGGGGGGTGCTCTGTGCCCTCCCTACTTTGAACCCCTGGACCCTAGACATGGCAGCCAGACTGGTTTGGGCTGAAGGGGGCAGGAGGGAGAGGGACACAGGGTGTGTGTGGAGGGCTCCCGGGAGGGGAGGCCCATCTTAGACAAACCCCCATGTGACCCCCCCCCCATACCCACAACAACCTCATTGGGGTAAATCTTTTGGGACGCCAGCCTCCAGATGGGATCTGGGGATCCCCTGGAATTGTAGAAGAGCTTCGACCATCGTCACTGGACACGTACTTTTTGGGAGCACCATCTGTAACTGTGGAGTTACCATTTTGGACTTAGGACATCAGTTACGAATTGAGCACAGTGGTTTTAATGTTGAATGTTTATTATGTTTCTATATGTTTTTATTCTGGCATGGCTGTGTCCTGCCCTTGTTAGCCGCCCTGAGCCCACCCGGGGAGGGTGGGATATAAATATGAAAAATAAATAAATAAAAATAAATAAAAAATTACAGCTCATCTCTGAACAACAGAGATCAGTCCCCTTGAAGAGAATATTGATTATCACATGGCAGAATTACACACAGGAAGTATATTATAATATAAAATACATAACCAAGTTGATACAAGGGGTATGCAGATACCCTAAATATTAATAACTAGGTTTTCAATCCACTCAGTCGCACCTGGGGAGAGTTCGAAGAACTCCGTCACATCTCCCTGGGAAGCACGCCGCTCTGTGACAGATGGGAAATAGTTTGATGGGCTGTACCACAATTGCATTTGAGTCCTGGGATTTTGCCCCATTTAAACAACAGGTCTGCACAACTGCCAAGGCTTGTTGGTATTCTATTAGCTGTCTTCCATACCTTACACGGCAGGTCAAATCCTGTGGGCCTCTCATTGGTGTTTATCAGGTTATGGATATTGGGTGGAACTGACTGCATCCATGTTCGCAACCATCCGTTCCCTAGATTGAAGCGTTGTGATTGCAGGATTTGTGCAGCTCTTATTGCTGGGTATCGGAATCTTAATCTGGATAGGCCTGTGCCCGCCATGCCTTTGTGGATGGGCAACTCTCTGTTTTCAGTGGCTTTTCTATATTCACAAAGAGGAGCATCTTGTTTTTGGAGATGCGGGGGAACAATGTGGCACAACGTGGGTAACCAAAAGGTCAGAATGGGTTTAATACATCTGCTGATGGTCCTCATTGTTATGTTGAATTGGGCATCAAGTTCGTGGATATGGGGGCTGCTGAGCCACACTGAAGCACCATATTCCGCAGTACTATACACCAACCCCAAAGCTGAGCATCAAAGTGTTGTAGCAGACGCACCCACATCATTTTTAGATAATGTTGTTTTGCATTTGTATTTTCACTGCTACGTTGGTTAGATGGTGTTTATAGCTCAAGGTCCTGTCCAGGGTAATGCCAATGTACGTAGGTGTATGGTTGTGTGTAAGCTGGGTGCCATTAAGGTAGACATTCAATTCACGCTTGGCAAGATTGTTATGGAGATGGAAACAGGACCATTCTGTTTTTCCTAGACTTGGGATAAGCCGCCGTTTATGGTAGTCAGCCAAAATTTTGAGGTCCTTAGTCAGTATTTCCTCAGTCCTTTCAATTGATTTGTGCCTTACTGCAATCGCCATGTCATCGGCATAAGCAAAACTTCCTGGAGTTTGTCTCTGGAACATCAGAGATGTATAAATCGGAAAGAACTGGAACAAGGACTGAGTCCTCGGGCAGACCATTATTCAGTTCCTTCTGCTTGCTGATTGACTGAACCATAATTACTCAGAAAGTTCTATCGCTCAGCATGTTATCTAGGATTCAAAATAGTGTTCTATAGGAAAAAACTTGTAAAAAATTGTACAACAGACCATCCCTCCAGACTGTGTCATAAGCAGCGGTCAAATCGACGAAAACTCCTGATGTCTTCAGAGGGGGTTCGAAGGTATTTAAATGCCTTTGGAGCCTGCACGAACCCTCCCCGAACATCCCAAAACTCCATGGGGTTTCATGGGTGGATTGTGGGAAGCATGTTCTCCCAAACCCCTGGTTTGGGAACCATGAATTGTCTTGGTTTGTGCTTGGACCAGGGTTCATTTGTTGGATTGTGCCCATTCCTAGTTGTTAACAATGGTTGTTGTTGTTCAGTCGCACAGTCGAGTCCGACTCTTCGCGACCCCATGGACCAGATCCCACCAGGTCAATTTATATACCTGATGGTACCTTTCCTGGTTTGAGGTACGCATTCTGCCTGAGCCTCAGTTAGTGTTGTTTCAAATATCTTCCAGGAACCCTGAAGAAATTTTGTTCTCTGTATTGGTAACTCCCTTCTGACTAGTCTCCTCATTTTAGCAAAATCCCCTCTTTTAAGTCATATATGTGATAGTTTTGGGCTGTGGGGGGGGGAACTTTCCATCGATGTGAATGCTGAACTTAATGCCATTTGTGTTCCCACCTGGTGCAACAGCATTTACATCTTGCACCAGATCCCAAGCCCTACTCAGAACCATGTTCAGAGCTGCTATACCTCCAACTGGCTCTGGGACTAACTGCTCCAATGCACAGTCATTTATGACGCCGAGAAAGCTTGTTTCTATGGCATGACTCAAGCATATATTTGCCCAGTCAGTGGGATGGTAGTTGAAGTCACCCATTAGTATAGCACGTTCCACTTTAGTCACCTCTCTTATTTCCTTCTTCATCTTGAGATCTTCCTCAAAGGTTTGATGGGTGTGTGTGTGGTAGTACACCCCCACTTTTAAGTAACCCTTAGAGCCTGGCATAAGATTTTCCCCATTCCTCCATGTTTCTGAAAAGCCCTCTATTTCTACACTGTAATTATGCACCAAGCACTCCATCTCCATGATCTTAGCTCAGAGGCTTTTAGCATTGGCATACGGGAACCTGCACCTTTCCCCTCCCTCTAAGGTGGTCCTGCCTAAATTGGCCCTTTTGATCCCCACGCATGGTCATCCTTTGCCACCCTTCTCTCATTCCGGCATTTCATTGTGCTCCTACCAATATCATCCTGAGCAGAGGTCATTTCGTAGAAAAAGAGGTGCAGGAGCTCATTAGCACAACTCATTTGCATATGCCAAATCCCCTGACATCACCGGAAGTGTGTCAGAAGGCAACACCCACCGCTCACACTCCACTGGACTGTTTTGGATTGCTAGCTGGGGGGGGGGGAACGTGCAGATCTGTCCTGGCAGAGGAGGGAGAGCTTGTACCTGAATAAGACTTGGTCTTAAAGGTGCCACTGGACTGTTTTGGACCGGGGGGCCGGGGGAGCTCTGCAACTTACGTGGCTGCCTCTTGCTCTGACTGAGGGCTGCTGGGAGCAGGGGGTGGGGCTTGTTGCATGTGCCCACCCCCTGGGCTCTTTACTGCTGGAGCTCCATTCCTGTGTGCTCCTGCAGGAAATGACCCCTGACCCTGAGCATTTTCCTCATTCTCACTATGGGCCTGAATAAGGGGAGCAATTGTAAAGCTGGTTGTGGGGCTGATCAAGTCTCCTTTTCTCCTGTGCCCACGGTGGTGAAGATGGCTGCGGTCTTATTGTCCAGCCCCATCAGCCTCTAATGCCCACCAGGAGGTGCTGAAAGGAAGCGTTTGGGGCCAGTGTTGGTTGGTGCGTCCAGTGCCAGCCTTCGAAGTGTGCCCCACGCATCCTGAATTCATGCAAGGGGTCCTAGTTTCTGTGGAGCAGTGGTAGTCACAGCTCCATCCCTCCGTTGTGGAATTTAATGAAAGATGGTATGTCGGATGGTATGCATTTTGATAGGCACTGCTTCATCCGTTAGCTCAAGTTAGCCTGAATTAATAATGGCTCAATTAATCTGTTTAGGACTTCCTGTATGAATGTCAAGCAGGCATTTTTGTTCCCGTTGTTCTGATGCGTAGTTAGCGTCCTTGAGAAGTTTATTCTGCCAGTTCTGAGAACAGCGGGAGTCACTTCTTATGAAAAGCTGCTTGTCTGCCAGCATAAGTCCCAGGAACCAGAACTCTTAATGCTGAAACTGGCAACCCGTACTGAACCTTCACCTTCACGCTTTGCAAATATATACTCAGAAGAACATCACGCAACAGACAATTCATCAGGAACGTGGTTTCTCACACATGCTATATAACCACATGCTATGGTTCAATCTGAAATTACTGCCAGCACTTTAGGAAAGTGGATTTTTGGATTTTAGGATAACCGACCTGTTTTGGTATGATGAATTGTATGATGGATTTTAATTGTACTTTTACGCATTTGAGTAAGCCGCCCTGAGACTGCCTTGGTAGGGAGGGAGGGGTATAAATCAAAGAAAATAATAAACAAATAAATAAATAACCTCTGGGTTCAATGAGGATATCTTTTCTGCACATGCCTTTGGTAAGGGACTAAACATTTTTTGATGCATGAGATTTAATATAGATGAGACAATCCAAAATAGAAATGCCATCCATGCACATGTATTTTTAAACAGCTTTAGCAATTGCCAGCATGATTTGTTTATAACATTCCTGTATCTTATATTGTCACATTTAGTTAGATTCATTTGTGAATAAAATTGTTAGCTGAAACATGGAATGACCATTGGATAGGAAAATGCATCGGACTTGGAATCGATATTAATAGAAGGACCCCTCTGTGCATCTGCCCACCAGTCTGTCTGTCCATCTGCTGGGCGCAAAGCTCATCAGGAAATGATGTTGGGAGACTTAAAACTGGCCACCAGCCACAAGGAAGATCATGGGAGTTGCAGTGCCAAGATGAAATCCTTGCCGAGGTTCATAGAGTCATAGGATGTTAGAGTTGGAAGGGACCTTGCAGGTCATCTAGTCCAACCCCCTGCACTCTGCAGAAGCACAGCCGAAAGACAGCCCTACAACATACTCGAAAGATGGTTGTCCGGCCTCCGCTCGAAAACATCCAGCGAAGGAGCACCCACCACCTCCCAAGGCAGTCTGTTCTACTGCTCAACCACTCTCACAGTTAGGAAGTTTCTCCTGATATTTAGCTGGTAATGACTCCCTTGTAATTTCCACCCATTAGATCTAGTCTTGCAATCCAGAGCAAGAGAGAACAGATCTGCTCCATCTTCTACATGGCAGCCCTTCAGATACTTGAAGACTGCAATCACGTCCCCTCTAAGCCTTCTCTGTCCCAGGCTAAACAGACCCAACTCTTTCAGCCTAGTGAGGGCTTCTAGTGTCCTGGCACCACTGCTGGACCTCCTGAGGGCACCTGGTATTTCTGGCCACTGTGTGACACAGAGTGTTGGACTGGATGAGCCATTGGCCTGATCCAACATCGGCGGCTCTTATGTTCTTATAAGAGGGAATTAGATAAACATCTGGAGCAGAGGTCCATCGGTGGCTCTTAGCCACAAGGTATAGATAGGAACTCTCGGTCTGGGGCAAGGGATGCTCTGTCTTCTTGGTGCTTGGGGGGGGGGGCAACAGTGGGAGGGCTTCTAATGGCCTCCTGGCCCCACTGCTGGACCTCCTGATTGCACCTGGTGTTTTTTGCCACTGTGTGACACAGAGTGTTGGACGGGATGAGCCATTGGCCTGATCCAACATTGGCTTCTCTTATGTTCTTATGTTCAGGCTTCCCTCGTAAGACTTGGATTCCAACCCTCTTGTTGTTGTTGCAGTGACCCCCCAATCCCTTTGCTTTTTGCAGTGGAGGCAGAATCGCCCACTGCTTTCAGGAGGCTCATGGGACTTGCAGTGCTGAAGAAGAAGAAGAGGAGGAGGAGGAGGAGGAGATTAGATTTATGCCCCTTGCCCGCCACTCAGAATCTCAGAGCGACTCACAAACTCCTTCTCTTCCTCTCCCCACAACAGACACCCTGTGAGGTAGGTGGGGCTGAGAGAGCTCATGAGAGAACTGCTCCTGCTCATGAGAGAACTTGAGACTGACCCAAGGTCACACCAGCAGCTGCTTGTGGAGGAGTGGGGAATCAAACCTGGCTCTCCCAGATTAGAGTCCGTGCTCCTAACCACGACACCAAACAGGCGGGGTTCCCAGATAGAGTGTCAGATTGGTGTCCAGAAGCAGATCTTCAAGACCAGCAAGCGTTCCTGGAAAGAAGCTTCCGAGAGCCAGAGGTCCCTTTGCCAGCTACAAGTAGGCATAATAACCTATCATGCTTGCTATAAATCAAATTTTGGCTCCAGTTCACAAAAAAGGATAATGGCTCTTGCAGTTGCTTCACTCGGTGTTCCTGCTGCTCTTTTGGCAGGAGGCAGAGCTGCTTACTCAGTATTCAAACTGCCCTGAAATAGTCCGAGCACAGCGAGCAGCAGGGTTGGCGGACAGAGCACACCTTTCGTCAATGGATAATCCGATTCCCCCTAAAAGTTAGGAGCCTGTGGCTCAAATTCCACTGAAGAAACTTCTTACATCTTCGGGCAGGTGTTACTTGGGGAACTCCCTGCCACAAGTGGTCGTTTAGCCTGGCACAACTCCAGATGCTGTGATGGCATGAGTTGTCTTCTACTGAATCAGTCCATCTAGGGGCCCATTGCCCACTCAGATGGACAGTGGCTCTTCAGGGTCTCAGGCAGAGAAGGTCTTTCACATCACCTCAACTGGAGATGCCGGGGATTGAACCTGGGACCTTCTGCATGCCAAGCAGAGGCTCTGCCACTGAGCCACGGCCCCTCTTTACAGCTCTCCAGGGTCTCAGGTGGAGGTCTTTCCCATCACCTCCTGCCTGGTCCTTTTAACTGGAGATGCCGGGGACTGAACCTGGGACCTCCTGCGTGCCAAGCAGATGCTCTGCCACTGAGCCACGCCCCCACCGCAGAACAGAAGATCCCTTTGGTGAGGGGGGCACAGCTCAGCTTTGCAGGCAGAAGGCCCACATTTGGGTCCTCTACCTCTCCAGTCTCAGGGCCTCCACCAGTGGCCAGAGCTGGGCACAGCCTTCCACCCCCAGAGAGCCCAGAGAGCCAGTGCCGAGCTGGGAGGACCAAGGGTCAGACTAGGCTTGCCAACTCTGGTTTGGGAAATTCCTGGAGATGGGAGGGTGGAGCCTGGGGAGGCGAGGGACTCCTCTGGGGGGGGAAATGCCTTCGAACCCAGCCCCCAAAGCGGCCATTCCTTCCAGGGACCCTGATCTCTGCAGTCTGGAGATCGGGGGGGGGGGCTCCAGGCCCCCAGTGGAGGCGGGCATCCCTAGGTCTGCCTCAGGTGGATTCCTGTGCCCTGAGAGGAGAGGCCTCAGCACAGCGGGAGTGCACCCGCTCCGTGTGCCACAGGGCCCTGGTTCAGTCCACGGTGACATCTCCAAGGCTGGCTGGTAGTGGACACTGGGAATGGCCTTTCTCCACCTCGGACTCTGGGGATCGGCTGCCAGTCAGAGCGTGCAATTCTGAGCTGGAGTGACTGACAATCGGACTCTGCCCCCCGCAGCTCCTCAGACATGGGGGGGGTCCCTTCCAGGCCCACGCAAGGCCGGCAGATGCTGCTGCTGCTCCCTCCCCGCTGCCACGTGGCTCTTCTCCAACAAGCTGTCCTCCGGGCAGACTTGAGCTCTGGCACCCATTGCTCGAGCAGTTAAGTGATGAGGATAATGCTGGGGGTGTTGGAACCGCTGGGGCAGGTATTGGGGTGGGCGTCGGCTAGATTTCAGCGGCAGGAAGGGCGGCCACCTGAGCTTGAGTGGACCAAACATCCCATGGCAGTGGGGGGCTGTGTGGGGAAGCCACTTGTTGTGTACGTGGACCGCCACCAGGGGTCTGCAGCTAAGCAGGAGCTTGGTCCCCAAACACAAAGGGGACTGAGGATCCTAGTCCACCTAGAGTCCACCAATAGAACCTTGGTGGGAAATTCAAACCCTCCAATAGGGACAGAGGTGTGCCGGGTGGATTGTTGTTGTGTATGCAGACCGCCACCGGGAGCCAGCGGTCAGCCAGAGCTGCCAGAGCTTGACTCTGGAACAACAATAAGGACTAGGCTCCTAGTCCCTCCACTGGGGAGCCAATGGGATCCGTGGCGGGAGATTCAAACCCACCAATGGTGACCAGGGGTGTGTCCCCAGGGATGTATATAGTTGGCCCCCGGGCCGTTGTTCCCCCGTCTTGTTGTGTACCTAATAAAGCGTGCTATGCACTACGTCATCGTCTGTCGTTTCTCCATGTGGCAACCCACTACACAATAGTGGCGACGAAGGTGGGATCCAGCCGCACCTGAGCCGGGCCGTCGCCGAGGGACCAAGGAACGCAGCGAGCCGCCGAGGCCGTTCTTCTTCGATCCGCTCCGACGCGCACAATGGCAATCACTCCAGGGTTCAGGCCGCAGCCGCCCTTCGACATGACCCGTCCGCAAGATTGGCCAGCCTGGGTCCGGGGCGTCAAGTCAGCGCTTGCCTTCTGCGACATCACGGACGACGGCAAGAAACGTGGCTTCCTTTTGGCCTCCTGTGGCACCGCCGTCGTGTCCCTGGCCGAGAGGTTGCTGTCCCCAAAGGACCTCGACGCCTGCACGTTTGAGGAAATCGTCAGCGCGGTGCAGAACTACTTCGCACCCAAACCGACGGAGCTGACTTGCAGGGTGACCTTCTACACCCGAAACCAGCTGGCCCGGGAGACCGCCATCGAGTTCCTAGCGGAGCTGCGCCATCTCGCCACCGACTGCAATTTCAGGGCGCATCTAGATGACGCCCTCCGGGACCACTTTGTCGTGGGCCTGCGGGAGGAGAAGCTCCGGCGAAAGCTCATGGCCATGGAGAAGGTCGACCTCAAAGGGGCCCTCGCCGCAGCTGTCGCGTGGGA
>NW_015161962.1:598871-600828 GCF_001447785.1 Gekko japonicus
CAAAAAGAACCTGGACTTGATTGTGGTCGAGGGCGACCTCGTCAGTTTACTGGGGCGGGCCTGGTTCGAACCCCTGGGCATCTCAGTAGAAGCGGTACAGGCGTGCACGACCCACGATTTCAAAGGAATCTGCCAGGAGTTTCCCTCCATCTTCAATGACTCTCTGAGCTGTTATACGCCCCCCCCGGTGTCCTTGCGCTTAGACCCCTCGGTGGCCCCCATAAGGATGCGTGCCAGGACGGTCCCATTATCAGTGAAGCCAAAGATAGACGCGGAGCTGGACCGCCTCATGGCACAAGGCATCCTAGAGCCCGTCTCCCACGCCGCGTGGGAGACGCCCATTGTGGTGGTAAATAAACCAAATGGGGCAGTCCGCATATGCGCGGACTATAAATGCACCGTGAACAAGGCACTACAGGACCACACATACCCGGTCCCTGTAGTTAGCCACGTTCTGGCCACCTTGGGCGGGGCAAAGATCTTTGGCAAATTGGATCTTGCCCAAGCGTACCAGCAATTACCAGTGGATGAGGCAACTGCAGAGGCGCAGACTATCGTTACCCACCGGGGGGCATTCCGTGTGAAGAGACTGAGTTTCGGGGTGAGCGTGGCGCCTGGGTTGTTCCAACAACTAATGGACTCTCTGCTTAAAGGGATACCCGGCGTCACCCCCTTCTTCGATGATGTGTTGATCGCCGCCGCTTCGCCTGCCGACTTGGCCGCTCGCCTCCGCGCCGTGTTCAGCCATTTCCAGGACGCTGGGCTGAAAGTTAAACTCAACAAGTGCCGCTTGGGAGTGCCGTCCGTGGATTTCCTGGGATTCACGGTAGACGCGGATGGCCTACACCCAACCCGCGAGAAGGTAAAGGCAATCGTGGAAGCACCGCCACCCAAGTCCAAGGTGGAGCTGCAGGCGTTCTTAGGGATCCTGAACTTCTATCACGCCTTTCTTCCCCACAAGGCGGTGGTAGCTGAGCCCCTCCACCGTCTACCGGACAAACAGGCCCCTTGGGTGTGGGGGGCCCGGCAGGCCACCGCGTTCAGGAACATCAAGGAGCTTCTGATCTCCAACAAGGTCCTGGCCCACTTCGACGAGTCACTGCCGGTAGTCCTGGCCTGCGACGCCTCGCCCTACGGTGTTGGGGCTGTGCTGGCACACAGTCTGCCGGATGGCCGCGAGGTCCCGTCGCTTATTACTCGCGGACTCTATCTGCAGCAGAGCGAAACTACGCCCAGATAGATCGCGAAGGTCTGGCAATTGTGGCTGGGGTCAAGAAGTTTTACGACTTTGTCTACGGCCGGCCCTTCACCATCGCCACCGGCCACCGTCCACTTCTTGGCCTGTTCGCGCCTGACCGGAGAACGCCACAAGTCATCTCCCCACGGGTCCTGAGGTGGACCATTTTCCTGGCAGCCTACGACTACTCGATCGAGCACCGTCCGGGAAAAGCCATGGGCCACGCCGACACCCTCAGTCGCCTGCCCCTGCCGGACGTCATGGTGGACCCAGCCCCAGTTCACCGGGTCCTCCAGGTGGAGGACCTCCCGGACGCGCCGCTCCAGGCGGCAGATATCGCCCGCCGCTCGGCCCGGGACCCCATCCTATCCCGGGTGCTGGGCGGGGTGGTGAGGGGATGGCCCATCAAGGTAGCGGAGCCAGAATTCACAGCATTCACGGCTCGCAAGGAGGAGCTGCCGGCACACAAGGGGTGCCTGCTGTGGGGAGACCGGGTCGTGGTCCCCACCACCCTGCAAAAAAAGGTACTCCACGCCCTGCACGAGGCACACCCAGGCATCATGCGGATGAAAGGCCTCGCACGGAGCTACGTCTGGTGGCCGGGCATCGACGCAGAGGTGGAGGCTTGGGTGAAGCGCTGCCCCACTTGCCAGGCCGTGAGGCCCAGCCCGCTGGGGGCTCCCTCTCAATCCTGGAAATCCACACACACACCGTGGTCCC
>NW_015161962.1:600883-606928 GCF_001447785.1 Gekko japonicus
TCTTCGCCACCCACGGCCTGCCGGACACGATCGTCTCAGACAATGGGTCAGCGTTCACATTGGAGGAGTTCCAGCAGTTCCTCAGCGGCAACCTGATCCGGCACATCAGGTCAGCGCCTTTCCACCCCGCGACCAACGGCCAAGCGGAGCGAATGGTGCGGACTACGAAGGAAGCGTTGAGCCGTTTGACGGAGGGGGACTGGGAGCAGAGAATTGCGCAGTTCCTCCTGGAGCATCGCACCACGCCCAACCCAGTGAGCGGCCAATGCCCAGCCGAGCTCCTCATGGGAAGAAGACCGCGAACCCTACTGGACCGCCTACACCCGGATCGGGCTCCTGAATTGCGGAACACGCCTGAGCAGCGGGAGGTGCCTCGTGGATTTTTTTCGGAGGACCTGGTCTTTGCCAGGAACTTCGGCAGGGGGCCGGAATGGCTAGCGGGCCGCATCATTCGTCCCCTAGGATCGGTAATGTACGAGGTGTCAACCGAGTGCGGCCAAGTACTGCGGAGACACATCGATCAGCTCCGGCGGCGCATGCTCCCAGAACACATGGGCACCGAAGGCCCGGAACCACAGCCGGCGCTCGAGGAGAGCCTCCTCCACCCCTAGCGCCGATCTCCACCCAGGGAGAGCAGCTGATCCCGACACCTGGTTCACCGATGATCGCGGACAAGGGCCCAGCTACAGGAATCGCCGAGCCAGTGGAGCCACCACAGGTTAAACACCCCGACGCAGAAGGTGAGACCCCCGCGGTCACAGCGCCAACCCCCCGGCGATCCACCAGAGAACGACGGTCCCCGTCTTATTTGAAGGACTATGTCACCTAGGATGGGTCGGAACCATGGGGGGAGGGATGTTGTGTATGCTGACCGCCACCGGGGGCCAGCGGTCAGCCAGAGCTGCCAGAGCTTGACTCTGGAACAACAATAGGGACTAGGCTCCTAGTAACTCCACTGGGGAGCCAATGGGATCCGTGGTGGGAGATTCAAACCCACCAATGGTGACCAGGGGTGTGTCCCCAGGGATGTATATAGTTGGCCCCCGGGCCGTTGTTCCCCCGTCTTGTTGTGTACCTAATAAAGCGTGCTATGCACTACGTCGTCATCTGTCGTTTCTCCATGCGGCAACCCACTACACAATAATTGTATAGAGTTGGCCTTGCAGGGCCGTTTTCCCTTGTCTTGTTGTGAAGTACAATAAACGCGTCTGAACACATGTCGTAGTCCGAGTTCTCCATGCGTCGAACCCGGTACTTTTCACCACTCAAGAGCCAGAAGGAGCAGACCTGTTATCGTGGGACACAAAGACCCTCCCTTTGTCCGTGAGGGTGGGAGAGGACCATTTCCAGCCCCCCTGCCCGGTTCTGTCTCGGAGGCCTGGCAGGCTTTCAGCAGATGCCAAAGGAAGTGGATCTCCCTGCTGCTGCTGGGCGTCGGAGGATTCTTCTCCTCCCTGTGACATTCCCGGACAGATTTAAGTGGAAGGTCGGGCACCTGGCAGCAGGGATGCGGCTGGGGGTGGTGGTGGAGGGCTGCAGAGGAACCCCAGGCCCCCTTTCCCAGCTGCGTGGCCAACTCCACCATCTGTGGCACTTGCCACGGAGGAGGGCCCACTGGGTTTCCCAAAGCAGGGCCACTTGCCAGGCACCAACTCAGGGCAGCACATGCAAAACCACACATGTCTGCGGCGGTCTCATGCAACACGGGGGCGGGGGTCTCGCAGAACATGTGACCTGACCACCCACCACAGAGCTCGGCTGAGCCCGAGCCCCTGAGAAGTCCCCCTTCCCCACTGGATGTGGCCTCTGGTCTGCTTAAATTGTGAGTTTCTGCACTGGTCCTCGGAGGTCTCCAAAAGGCAGCCAGGACAAGACAGGCTGAAAGGCCAGGGAGCCACAGAGTGAAATCCTCCCATATTTATTTGCTTGGGATATGTAGAGCCTACCGGGGGGGGGGGAGTGAGACCCGCAGAGCAGCAGGGGCAGAGCGGGCCCTCCAGAGAGCCGGGGTGGGGGGCAATGCTCCCTCCCTCTCAGCTGTGGAGCCTTGTGAGCAAAAATCCTACTGTGTGAGCTCCTACCATTCAAGTGGTGAGCGAGCGATTGGGCTGCTGCATAAGTTAGTTTGCTCTGGAGCCACGTCCTTCCCGAACTGAGGCAAAAATGTGTGAGCCAGAGGCTAAAAAACTGTGAGCTGGCTCACACTGACTCAGCTTAGAGGGAACACTGCTGTGTGTGTGGTGTGTGTGTGTAAGAGTCGGACCTGGGACAACCAGCTCCCATCCCTGCTCTGTCACAGAAGCCGGCTGGCTGACTGGGGCCTATCCCGATCTCTCAGCCTAGCAGGGGTCATTTCCTGCAGGAGCGCACAGGAGCGGAGCTCCGGCAGTTAAGAGTCCAGGGGGCGGGCACATGCAACGAGCCCCGCCCCCTGCTCCCAGCAGCCCCGGGCCACGAGGAGCAAAAAGCAGCCAAGTAAATTGCAGTGGGTGTTGCCTTCTGACACACTTCTGGTGATGTCAGGGGGTGTGGCATATGCAAATAAGTTATCCTAATGAGTTATGCTAATGAGTCCCTGCACCTCTTTTTCTACCAAATGACCCCTGCAGCCTAGCCTAGTAGCCTCCCTCACAGGGCTGTTGTGAGGCAGAGAAAGTTGAGCAGGGGGGAGCAATGTGACAAATTGCTGGGAGGAGAAAAGTGGGACAGCAATAACATCTCGCACTGGGGCACACAACTGGGCAGTCCACCAGAAGCCCCGCTCCAGGCCGGATGAGGCCTTTTAGGGTGGCCCGCCCTGGAGGGGGGGGCCTCCCCTGCCCCAGCTGCTGCTTCCTCAAGGTGGCTGTGGGAGGAATGCAAAATAAAATAAATGGGCATCAACCAACGGCTTGACATCGCCACCAGGTAAACCTGGAAGTGATGTCACACCTTTCTAGGAATTGGCCGCTTGGTGATTCCAAGAGAGGACTGATCTCACTTGTGGTCTATCCCCCCGGAACTGATGCCAGTCTGGTCTTGGAATCACCGAAAACTCTATGCTTTTACCATAGAGTTTTGGCCAGTTCCTAGAGATGTCACTCTGGGTGTACACACTCTTAGCCTGACCTACCCGACAGAACTGTTGTAAGGACAAAATGGAGGAGATAAGAATGCTGTCGATGCTCAAGATCACCGTTGCAGAGAATGGCAGGGGGGGGAGGTAGGTAGGTAGGTAGGAATACGCCCCTTTCATCTCTCACCTGTTAGCATCTTGGCAGCTGCATTCAGAATCAGCTGAAGTCTCCAAAGAGTTGGCAAAGGCAGCCCCATGTACAGAGTGTTACAGTAGTCCATCCCAAATGTAACTAAGGCATGTGTGACCGTGGCCCCTGAGGCCTGCCTAATGCTGCAGCTGGTGAGCCAACCTAGGTTGGGAAAATGTGCTCCAGTTTGGTGTCATGGTTAAGTGGGCGGACTCTAATCTGGGAGACCCGGGCTTGATTCCCCACTCCTCCTCCACTTGCAGCTGCTGGATGACCTCGGGCAAGCTATAGTTCTGTCAGAGCTGTCCTTGAAAAAGAGCCGTTTCTGTCAGGGCTCTCTCAGCCCCACCTGCCTCACAGGGTGTCTGTCTGTTGTGGGGAAGGGAGGGGAAAGGAGTCTGTAAGCCCCTCTGAGACTCCAGTGAGACTCCTCCTCCTCCTCCTCTTCTTCTCCTCCTCCTCCTCCTCCTCCAGTGTACAAATGGTGTTCAATTATTTAATGTATTTATTTATACCCTGTTGCTCACCTCAGCAGGGAACCAAAGCACAATTCTAAAAGCAATGTGCATGTAGATACAGTTGCCTAAATAACTTCCAAATAACTTCTCTAGAGAAGTTATTTATGTCTTCTACACATGGAAGAAGGAATTAATTAGCAAGACTGTCTGGTCCAGGAAATGTATTCAGTTCATTAACTTCCATGCTTATCTGTTCCAGAGTGATAGGATCTTCTTGATAAATTCCTGTAAAAATCTAGGAGTTCTTTCAGAACCTAGGAAACCTTTAATACCCTACTTATCAGCATCCTCTGCTTTATAAAGATTTCTTTTTTCCTAATCTGAATTCATTAGCTCTTTCAGTTTATGTTGTTACCACTTTATCTATTTTGGAGGTATTATTGGCAAGAAAGCTATTCTGTGGTTTACCTACCAAAAGGGGGACTAACATTCTCGCTGGTTTATCGTCATGAATAGAAAGTTTGTTTAGCAAATAGCAAGGGTTTGGCTGGTTGGGGTGCATCTAACAGCTTTCCTTTACATCTCTTTATACGGATTCTTTCCTTGAGTATTTAAATTCAGTTTCTCCTCTTCATAACCTCCTGAATGAGATCATTTCAGACCTTTTCCACCACATCTATTAGCTTCTAATGTTTTCGAGATCAACATATAATCTACAAACTGGTGGTTCACTTGTATCTCATGAACAGAGCAGGACCTCCTGAGGGCATCTGGTCTTTTTGGCCACTGTGTGACAGAGTGTTGGACTGGATGAGCCATTGGCCTGATCCAGCATTGGCTTCTTTTCTGTTCTTATGTTCTTAAAAGAATCAGCCTTTATGCCCTGTTGTCCCTCCAGAGGAGATGGTTGGCCACTGTGTGAGGCAGGATGCTGGACTGGATGGACCCTCACTGGTCTGATCCTGCAGAGCTCTTCTGGTGTCCTTCTCAGGGGAAGGCCTCGGCCTCTCTGCCCTGTTGTTGGTCCTCCAGAGGAACTGGCTGGCTCCTGTGTGAGGCAGGAGGCTGGACTAGATGGACCCTCCCTGGTCTGATCCGGCAGGGCTCTTCTGATATTCTTCTCAGGGGAAGCTCGGCCTCTCTGCCCGGTTGTTGGCCCTCCAGAGGAACTGGCTGGCCCCTGTGTGAGACAGGATGCTGGACTGGATGGACCCTTGCTGGTCTGATCCTGCAGGGCTCTTCTGGTGTCCTTCTCAGGGGAAGGCCTCAGCCTCTCTGTCCTGTTTGGCTGTCCAGAGGAACTGGTTGGCCACAGTGTGAGACAGGAGCCTGGACTGGATGGACCCTCACTGGTCTAACCCAGGAGGGCTCTTCTTGTGTTCTTATTAAGGCCTTGGCCTAGGGTTGCCAAGTCCTATCTGTTTCTGCAGTGGGGGACTCCCGGCTTGCTCCTGGAGTGCACACGCGCGCGCTGCAACCACATCACCCGGAAGTGATGCGACAATGCCGGGCACGCTGGGGGTGGGACCACGACCATCCGAGGGAAAACCATAGAGTTTTCCCTCGGATGACCGTGGCCCCGCCCCCAGCGTGCCCGGTGTTGTCGTGTCACTTCTGGGTGACGTGCACGTCGCGTACTTTGGGGGTGGGGTTTCCCCCGGGGCCCGATCCACCGACGGCAGGGAACGGGCCTCTGGGGCGGGGGTTTCCCTGCCCCCCGGGGGGACTTGGCAAGTCTACCTTGGCCTCTCTGCCCTGTTGTTGGCCCTCCAGAGGAACTAGCTGGCCCCTGTGTGAGGCAGGATGCTGGACTAGGTGGACCCTCACTGGTCGGATTCAGCAGGGGTCTTCTGATCTTATTATGGGAAGGCCTCGGCCTCTCTGCCCTGTTGCTGGCCCTCCAGAGGAACTGGCTGGCCCCTGTGTGAGACGGGAGGCTGGACTAGAGAGACCCTCCCTGGTCTGACCCAGCAGGGCTCTTCTGAGGTTCTTCTCAGGGGTCTTCTGATCTTATTATGGGAAGGCCTCGGCCTCTCTGCCCTATTGTTGGCCCTCCAAAGGAACTGTTTGGCCACTGTGTGAGGCAGGAGGCTGGACTGGATGGACCACTGGTTTGAACCAGCAGGGCTCTTCTTATGTTCTTATGACATGCACTTTTTGAGTAAGATCTTGGCAAAGGTGATGGTTATGCAGCTCCAAGTGTTTCTAGGAAACTGAGTCTTCTTGTAGCCTGACTTTCACTCTGGCCATGACATGGAAACAGATTTGGTCACACTGATGGGTGATCCACACTAGTCAGCCAATGCAAGGTGTCCTTCCTTGTTCTCTTCTGCACCTCTCTT
>NW_015161962.1:606945-611732 GCF_001447785.1 Gekko japonicus
CTGCTGAACTGCTTCACAGAGAATGTCGGGTCTGGAGTTGCAATAGGCTGGATGTGGTTATTTCTGAAACAAACGTCAGCTCAGCCTGTGGAGTCCTGCAAGGTTCCATCTTGTTTCCTGTGGACCCTAGAGGGAAGCATTGTAAGTGATTATCTAGGGATTTGGTATGAGTTATCACCAGTATGCTGTTGAAACCTGACTCTATCTTCCCTTTCCATCAAGATCTGGGGAAACTGTAGGCAAGCTGAGCCGGCTTCCAGAGGCTACGGCAGCTGAACCTGAATCAAACAAAGTGGAGGTGCTGGGGGTTGATGGTAGGACAGATCCATGAAAAGGGGTTCAATCTGCACGAGGTGGGCTTACACACACACACACATACCCCGAAGGAGTTAGCCTTCAGTTGGAGTGTGCTTCTGGACACCTCAGTGACTCTGGATGATCAGAAGGAGGAGGAGGAGATTGGATTTATACCCAGCCCTTCACTCAGAGTCTCAGAGCAGCTTACAAACTCCTTTCCCGTTTCCTCCCCACAACAGACACTCTGTGAGGTAGGTGGGGCTGAGAGAGTTATTTTGAGGACTGCTCTTTCAAGAACAGCTTTGAAAGAACCAATGTTCCCTCTAAGCTAAGTTAGCATGAGCTAGCTCACAGTTTTTTAGCCTCCGACTCAGACATTTTTGCCTTAGCTTAGGAAGGATGGCTCCAGAGCAAACTAATTTATGTAGTAGCCAAATTGCTTGCTCACAACTTTAATCCCAGTAGCTCACAAAGTAGAATTTTTGCTCACAAGACTCCACAGCTTAGAGGGAGCACTGGACAGAACTATGGCTTACCCAAGTTCACAACAGCAGCTGCATGTGGAGGAGGAGTGGGGAATCAAACCCAGTTCTCCCAGATTAGAGTCAGCGCACTTAACCACTACACAAAACTGGCTCTCACTTCACTTCTTCATGATACTGTTGACTGGGATCTGCTGGTCTTTTGCAGATGCAGAAAAGGCATTTGATAAAATTAGTTGGGATTTTGTTTTTGCCTTGAGTCAATCCATCTCACGTTAAGTCTTCCTTTTTTGGTAAAGTATATCTGGCACTCAGTTGATAAGAAACCTTTCTAGCATATACAGAGTATGGTGGGGAAAAGATCTCTCAGTAACTATTACTGAAGATTACTGTCTCAAGGTGCATAAAACTACTGCTAATGTTCAAACAGTGGAGGTCTATGTGGTGCAGAGAACAACTACCAACTTTAAAAATAGTAAATAATTTATTAAATGTAAAAAAGTCTACACACAGACTCTACACAGCAATATATTGAAGAAGAAACACAGAAGAGAATTGCAAACATGCTATTCCTCTCTCTCTCTCACTCACTCTATACATACCTTAGCTGATGTTATTCTAATAATTTACAGTGTTCACAAAGCCTCCCATTACCCTGGAGTCTTTGTCTAGGCAGCTAGACTTTTTTTGGCTCCACATAGCAATGGTGGGCACCAAGATGGGCTCAGGTGTGGGAGCGCCTTTCTCCAGATGGTATCAGCTAGAATGGACCTGCAAAATGGACTCCCCCCCTCCATGCCAAGGGATTTTATATCTTCTGTTTTCCCACCTTCTTGTGGCTCAAAGGATCCTTCTTGAAATCTCCAGGAAGCTACAACTTAGCCCCTCCTTGCCCCCAAGTCTCTGTGTCCCTTCTAGGGGTCAGATTTCAGGAACTGATGGTTGGTACTAGGGTGATACTTGGGAACAGTTGACTTTCAAAAGAAAAACTTTTAAACGTGAACATGAGGTTTTTGTCAAGCCCAAACCCTGAAGCAAAAAGATATTTCTCCGTGTGCTTCATTGAATAGCAGCATCCGTGAAAATAATTATACATTATTGTCAGGGGTCGTTTCGTAGAAAAAGAGCTAGGGGAACTCATTAGCATAACTCATTAGCATATGACACACCCCCTGACATCACCGGAAGTGTGTCATAAGGCCACACACCCCACCCCCAATGGTCCCGGCCACCGCCGGCCTTGCAGCTCCACTGCCGAGCCCCATGAGGGGCCCGGCGGTGGACCTGCAAGGCCGGCGGGAGTGCAAGGAAGCCCCGCGAAGGCCCTCCCTGGCCCCAGGCAGGCAGGGGTGGGGAGAGGCAGGGAGGAAGCAACTTACCCTCCCTCTTCTCCTGCCTCCTCCTGGCTGAATGAGGGCCGGAAGCGGGGCGGCCGGAAGCAGGGGGCGGGGCTTCGTCATGTGCCCCGCCCCCCGTACCTCACCCGGGGGAACTGTGATCCCCCCTGAAATGACCTCTGATTATTGTACAGGTGGCACTATACACCAAATAAATTATCCTGCATTTCTAAAGGGAAATTACCAGATGTGCAAGAATGGATTAGGACGGTTTGGTTTGGGCTGTTGATGAGTGCTCTTTCTATGTATAAACACATTTTGGGGGGAAATCATAACCACAAGCAATTTTTATATCAGTGGCAACCATTTAATATTGTAATAATAATAAATTCGTAATCTCCAGCAAGAAGCAATGCGAAGAACTGAGTCATGATGGTTATTTTCAACTTGATTTATTAGATTTATGGCAGTGGGCTAAATTAAGCTTTCCCCTTTTTTACTACTTTACTACTTTTTTACATGAATGACAACTTAATATTGTAATTGGGGCGATTTTTTGGTACTAATATGCTTTGAACATTTTCCTGTAAACATTCTGTAATTCCTTTTGCAAAAAAAATACACAGCCAAACAAAACAAAACTCGGGGGCACCCAATTAGGGCACCCAATTAGGGCACCCAATTAGGGCAGGCAAAAGAAAGTACATCTTCATGTTATACAGAGTGGACCCATGGAACCACTGTCACAAGAAGTGTTGTGAAAGGGGGTTAAGAATGTTTCCTCTAAACTGTGGTGTCAGCAAAAAAACCTACTTTGTTAGCTACTGGCATTAATGTTGTGAGCGAGCGATTTGGCTACTGCATAAATTAGTTTGCTCTGGAGCCATCATCCTTCCTGAGCTGAGACAAAAATGTGTGAGCCGGAGGCTAAAAACTGTGAGCTAGCTCACACTAACTCAGCTTAGAGGGAACATTGGTTAAGAGGTATCTAAGAAGGGATTGGACATCTCACTCCCTGAAGGGTGGGCTATCACGGCTATTCACCATAGAGCAGGGGTGTGAAACGTGCGACCCAGGGGCCGAATCAGGCCCCCGGAGGGCTTCCATCAGGCCTGCACTGGAACTGGCCATCTCCTGCTTCCAGTTCTGCTGCTGCTGCTGCTGCTGCATCATATCTTGCTTCGCCAGACTCTCATAATCACTCGGCCATTTAATATTTTCCCCTGGCTCCTAGACTCAGAACTCTGAGCATGAGATTTCTGTGGTGAATGTCAATAAATCAAAAGTAGGTTTGCCGCTTACAGATACACACTTGATGGACATACTCAGGATTGCAACAACAGACATTTGGATGCAATAATTCAGAGCAAGATGTGTCAGTTATCAGAGACTGTTAAATAAACAAAATATTGCAAGATTGCTAATGTTTTAACCAAGGTTTTAAGTTAAAAAAAACCTTTGTGCTTGTGTCCTTGTCATGACTCCAGCGGGTTGCCACCTTCTGCCGCCACCACCCTGGACTTAGGTCCCTTGAGAAGGCCAAGGGTACCTTCCCAAGCCCCTTTGAATTGCCCCTTTGTAGCCGAGAAACGTAAGAATGATGACCAGGCAGAGAAACAGTGAAACAAGAGGGGTTTATTATTACAGTACTGGGCAGGGGAAAAACAATAAAAGACAAGGGACTTTAAAATACATAACAATGTTGAACATACAAAATAAACACAAAGCTAACGCAGCTACCTATTACTCCTAACTGGTTACTACTTCCCGGCCCACAGCCTGCCAGCCTATACTAGCCATGTGAGGGATCTCTTTCTCTCCCCCAGACCAGCCTGTCCCCTCAGTGAGACCAGGCCGCAGAGAGAGACGAAAGAACACAGTCCCCTTCAGTTTAGCTCTCAGAACAAGCAGAACCCCATTTTTCCCAGTTAACAGCTTAAGTCGGAATCTCCTCACAGAATCTCTGCACTCCGATGGTCTATAACCCTTTCAAAGCATTATGGAGATCGTAGGCTGTCTGCTCTCTACTGCCGACAGGTCTCTCCTGGGACCAACCCGCACTAGACCTTGCTCCCAGTCCTGCACAGATCATGTTGTTGTTGTTGTTGTTGTTCAGTCGCACAGTCGAGTCCAACTCTTCGCGACCCCATGGACCAGATCACGCCAGGCCTTCCTGTCTTCCGCCATCCTCTGAAGCTTGCTCAACTTCATGTTCATTGCATCTATGACACTAACTATCTCATCCTTTGCCGTCCCCGTCTTCTTTGACCTTCAATCTTTCCCAGCATCAGGGTCTTCTCCAGAGAGTGCTCCCTTCTCATTTGGTGGCCAAAGTATTTGAGCTTCAGTTTCATTATCTGGCCTTCCAGGGAACAGTCAGGGTTGATTTCTTTTAGGATTGACTGATTTGATCTACTTGCAGTCCAAGGGACTCTCAAGATTCTTCTCCAGCACCATAGTTCAAAAGAATCTATTCTTTTGGTGCTCGGCCTTCCTTATAGTCCAACCCTCACAGCCATACATGACTACTGGGAATACCATTGAACATAACAACATAAGAGACGCCAATATTGGATCAGGCCAAAGGTCCATCCAGTCCAACACTCTGTATCACACAGTGGCCAGAAATACCAGTGCCATCAGGAGATCCACCAGTGGGGCCAGGACATTA
>NW_015161962.1:613072-621204 GCF_001447785.1 Gekko japonicus
CTGTACAATGTCACGAACCTCCGTCCATAGTTCTTCAGGCACTCTATCTATCAAATCCAGACCCTTGAATCTATTCTTCACCTCTACTGTATATTCATCGGGGATGCGATCTAGGTCAAACCTGAATGGCCTTGTGGTTTCCCCAATTTTCTTCAGTTTAAGTCTGAATTTTGCAATGAGTAGCTCATGACAGTCCTTTATAACGTTTATACCTCTGCTACCTGGCATTACCTTTTATGACACACATGTAGGGTTGCCAGCCTCCAGGTGGGGCCTGGGGATCTCCCGCTTTTACAACTGATCTCCAGCTGACAGAGATTAACTCCCCTAGAGAAAATGGCTGCTTTGAAGGGTGGACTTTCTGGCATTGTACTAAGCTGAGGCTCCTCCCCACCCCAAACCCCACCCTCTCCTGGCTCCACCCCCAAAGTCTCCAGGTATTTTCCAACCCAGACCTGGCAACCCTACACACATGGCCCGGCCCAAGCAAGGTCTCATTTATGTCAGATCCGGCCCTCATGACAAGTGAGCTCGTCAGCCCTGCCACAGAGGATGAGTCCGTGAATGGTCCTTGGCCGCAGTAGCTAGATGGAAACCTATAGTGTTTGGAAGCAGAGCTTTGAGGCATAGGGGTCCCCCGGCCGGGAGCATCTGCCTGAGCAGCAGGTGGACCTCCTCGTTGGGCTCGTCTGTTCCCTCAGGGCCCCTCTGGCATCCCTGCCCAGCAGTGCAAATGTTGTTTCCCGGAGGCTGAGCTGCGAACGGTGGGGCGTTGCCTGCCCTTCCTATCCTGGCTACACCAATGTACAAGGGGGGGGGGCAAGTCGCCTCCCCTTCACCCCCTCCCCTGCCCAGCGGTGTCCTCACCCAAGGCCCAGCGCCCACCTACCCAGCCTGGGTGAGACCAGAGCATGGCTCTCCCTCCTCGCCCCTCCATCAACCCCCCCCCCCCCGGGGGCCCAGGGGGGGTTGTCAAATGACCTGGAGTCTTGGCATCCTTATTTTTAACTGCAGGTGGATATTTAAGCCCCCTGATCGGAGTGAAACCTGAGCAAAGCCTCTGTCCATCCGGCGGCTCCGGCTCCCCCTTGCGCTCTATTTTGAGTTCCCCCGAGTCAGCACCACCCAGGCTCCCGGCTCCAGCGCCCCGCCCCGCTTCCCACAGATAGCACATTTTGTACCCAAAGCCTTTCTGGAGGAGCTGCAGGCGTGGAATGTGTGGGCCGATTCCCTCCTCCTCCTCCTCCACGGCCTCCCCACGGAGAGGGAGGGGGACGGGAGGCCCCAGGCAGGAGCTGAGAAGAGAGCCCCAAAGCCCAAAGCTCCCAAGTCCTCCCTAAGTCCTACGGAGCGAGGTCAGCCCTGGAAGATGCAAAAACTCCCACCTGCAAAATCAGGAGAAAAGGAAGGAGGCACCTTTGAGGCCAGAATCTAGCCTGCTCCCCCCCCCCCATGACGGCAAACATTTCACCCCTTTGCTATTTTTGGGGGGGGGGGGAGCAGACGAGCTGTCGAGTCCCCCGTTCATCCCAGAAGCATCGTCCTCACTCTGAACAGTCTCCACCGTCCCAGAGTATCACAACCCTGCCATAGAGTGTTAAGAACTGGATGTGATCCTAGAGGTCATCCAGTCCACCCCCTACTCATTGCAGGAAGGCGCAACCACACCGTCCAGCCTCTGCTTCAAGACCTCCAGGGAAGGAGAGCACACCACCGCCCAAGGCTGTCTCCTCCATGGCTGATGACCTCTTACCCTTTGGAAAACCCTCCTCTTATCCTCTCTGCCATTGGTGTTCCGCGCCATTCCCACACATTTTTGTCTAGCTCCACCCTCTGGAGCAAGAGAGAACCAGTCTGCGCCATGTCTTCTGAGAGTTGCAAGCATCCTGTCCCTGATCCCGGGATCCCGGATTAGCTGAGATCGCAGAAGGTTCTGACGAGCCATCAAAAAACTGCAGAAAAGTTAACCAACGGGAGTGTTATGGGGAGGCCATTCCAGACCCTGATGCCACTGTCCTTGCACGACAAATGCTTTTGCATGAACATGAGTCAGCAGTGTGATGCGGTAGCTAAAAAGGCAAATGCGATTTTGGGCTGTATCAACAGAAATATAGTGCCCAGATCACAGGAAGTGATGGTATCACTTTACTCTGCTCTGGTTAGACCTCACCCTAGAGTATTGTGTTCAGTTTTGGGCACCACAATTTAAGGAGGATGTAGACAAGCTGGAACGTGTCCAGAGGAGGGCAAGGAAGATGGTGAGGGGTCTGGAGACCAAGTCCTATGAGGGAAGGCTGAAGGGGCGGGCTGGGCATGTTTAGCCTGGAGAGGAGATGACTGAGAGGGGATATGATAACCATCTTCAAGTACCTGAAGGGCTGTCATAGAGAAGATGGTGCAGAGTTGTTTTCTGTTGCCCCAGAAGGTCAGACCAGAACCAATGGGTTGAAATTTTTTGGTGAAACATTAGGAAGGACGTCCGGACAGAGCGGTTTGGGCTTTCCTTCTTGGAAGGTTTTCAAACAGAGGCTAGGTGGCCATCTGAGGGCAATGCTGATTCTGTGAACTTTGGCAGATCATGAGAGGGATGGCGGGAAGGGTTGCCTCAGTGCTTAGTTCCTGTGGCCCTTTCTTACACACCCAGGGAAATGCTGATCGCCACTTTGGGGGCAGGAAGCAATTTTTCTCCAGGCCAATTTGGCTGGAGATCCTGGAGGGTTTTTTTTGTCATCTTCTGGGTGTGGAACAGGGGACACTGGGTGTGTGTGTGTGGGGGGAGGTATTTGTGAATTTCCTGCATTGTGCAGGGAGTTGGACTAGATGACTCTGGAGGTCCCTTCTGTGATTCTATGATTTGGCGCCATTCCCCCTTTTAAAATTGGGCATGAGAAGATTTTGTAAGTGGCTTTTCCTAGATCATAAATCATTGGGGGAGGAGCCATGGGTGGTGGTGGTGGTGGGGACTCCTGCTTTCATGCAGAGTGTCCAGTGGAACCAAGGTTCAAGACAGCGGCGATGCCAAAGACCCTTCTGTGCCCGGGACATCAGGGAGCCAATGCCACTCCTGGCAGAGGCGCCAGGGGTCTGGGCCAAGATAAGGGCTGTGGCTCAGGGGCAGAGCGCCTGCGTGGCATTCAGAAGGTCCCCAGTTTGATCACAGGAAACATCTCTAGTTAGAAGGACCAGGCTGGAGGTGACGGGGAAACCCCTTTTCTGCCTGAGACCAATGTTTCCCTCTAAGCTGTGGAGCCTTGTGAGCAAAAATTCTACTTGGTGAGCTGCTGGCGTTAAAGTTGTGAGCGAGCCATTTGGCTGCTGCATAAATCAGTTTGCTTTGGAGCCCTCCTCCCTGAGCCAAGACAAAAATGTGTGAGCCGGAGGCTAAGAAACTGTGAGCTAGCTCACACTAACTCAGCTTAGAGGGAACACTGCCTGAGACCCTGGAAATCCTGGATAGATCAAGGGTCTAACTCGAGAGAAAGCAGCTTCGTGTCGAGGTGTTTTCCAAAAACACCTCAGGGCCTAAACGGGAAATGGTCGTTCCGCTCTATCCTGCTATGGTCAGGCCTCACCTGGAGTCCTGTGTCCAGTTTTGGGCACCACATTTTAGGAAGGGTGTTGACAAGCTCGAGCGTGTCCAGAAGAGGGCAACCAGGATGATGAGAGGGTTGGAGTCCAAGTCTTAGGAGGAAAGGCTGAAAGAGTTGTGTCTGTTTAGCCTGGGAAAGAGAAGGCTTAGAGGGGACATGAATGATTGCAGTCTTCAAGTATTTGAAGGGCTGTCATGTAGAAGATGGAGCAGATCTATTCTCTCTTGCTAGAGAATTGGCCAAAAAGACTCACACAACCATTTTTAACTTTAAAAGGGGTAATTTCTCTGATATGAGGGGACACGTGGGGAGGAAACTGAAAGGAAAAGTAGAAAGGGTCAAAACAATTGGGGAAGCTTGGGATCTATTTAAAACTACGATCCTAGAAGCTCAAAAAATATATATTCCGCAGGTTAGGAAAGGCACAAACAGGTATAGGAAAAAGCCTGCATGGTTAACAAACAGAGTAATGGAAGCTGTAAAAAGTAAAAAGAATTCCTTTAAGCAGTGGAAAGCTAGTCACAGTGATAAAACGGAACACAGGCTATGGCAAATAAAATGCAAGTCTGAGGTCAGGCAGGCAAAAAGGGAATATGAGGAGCATATAGCAAAAAACGTAAAAAGCAACAATAAAACTTTCTTCAAATACATTAGAAACAGGAAACCAGCCAGGGAGGCAGTGGGGCCCTTGGACGACCAAGGGGTAAAAGGAGTATTGAAGGATGATAGGGAAATGGCTGAGAAGCTAAACGCATTTTTTGCCTCCGTCTTCACTGTGGAAGATGAGAAGTGCTTGCCCACTCCAGAACCACTGATTTCAGGAGGGGTGTTGAAAGACCTGAGTCAGATTGAGGTGACGAGAGAGGAGGTCCTAAAACTGATAGACAACTTAAAAACTGAAAAATCACCAGGCCCAGATGGCATACATCCGAGAGTTCTGAAAGAACTCAAATGTGAACTTGTAGATCTCCTGACAAAGATATGTAATCTTTCCTTAAAATCTGCCTCCATTCCTGAGGATTGGAAGGTAGCAAATGTCACTCCCATCTTTAAAAAGGGTTCCAGAGGAGATCCGGGAAATTACAGGCCAGTCAGTCTGACGTCGATACCGGGTAAATTGGTGGAAACCATTATTAAGGAAAGAATTAGTAGGCACATAGATGAACAAAACCTATTGAGGCAGACTCAGCACGGTTTCTGTAAGGGAAGATCTTGTCTCACTAACCTGTTAGTGTTCTTTGAGGGGGTGAACAAACATGTGGACAAGGGGGATCCAATAGATATTATTTACCTTGACTTCCAGAAAGCTTTTGATAAAGTTCCTCATCAAAGGCTCCTAAGTAAGCTCAAAAATCATGGGATAGAAGGACAAGTCCTTTTATGGATCAAAAACTGGCTAGTTCATAGAAAACAGAGAGTGAGTGTAGGTGGGCAATTTTCTCAGTGGAGGGTGGTAAGCAGTGGGGTACCGCAGGGATCAGTACTTGGTCCACTGCTTTTTAACTTGTTCATTAATGATTTGGAGATGGGAGTAAGCAGTGAAGTGGCTAAATTTGCGGATGATACAAAGTTGTTCAGGGTGGTGAAAACCAGTGAGGATTGTGAGGCACTCCAAGGGGATCTGTCAAGGATGGGCGAGTGGGCGTCAACATGGCAAATGGGGTTCAATGTGGCCAAGTGCAAGGTGATGCACATTGGAGCCAAAAATCCTAAATATAAATACACATTGATGGGGTCTGAACTGGCAGAGACTGAGCAAGAGAGAGATCTTGGAGTTGTAGTGGATAACTCACTGAAAATGTCGAGACAGTGTGTGACTGCAATAAAGAAGGCCAATGCTATGCTGGGGATTATTAGGAAGGGTATTGAAAACAGATCAGCCAATATAATAATGCCCCTATATAAATCAATGGTGAGACCTCATTTGGAATACTGTGTGCAGTTCTGGGCACCACACCTTAAAAAGGATATTATAGCTTTGGAAAAAGTGCAGAAAAGGGCAACTCGAATGATAAAAGGGTTGGAACACTTTCCCTATGAGGAAAGGTTAAAGCGCTTAGGGCTCTTTAGCTTGGAGAAAAGACGACTGAGGGGTGACATGATCGAGGTTTATAAGATTATGCATGGGAAAGAGCAGGTAGAGAAAGAGGTACTTTTCTCCCTTTCTCACAAGACAAGAACTCGTGGGCACTCCATGAAACTGCAGAGCGGTCGGGTTAGAACGGATAAAAGGAAGTACTTCTTCACCCAAAGAGTGATTAACACATGGAATTCACTGCCACAGGAAGTGGTGGGTGCTACAAGCATGGACGGCTTCAAAAGGGAATTAGATAAGCATATGGAGCAGAGGTCCATCACTGGCTATTAGCCACAAGGTATAGCTAGGGGCTCTGGGGCAAGTGATGCTCTGTCTTCTTGGTGCTTGGGGGGGTGAACAGTGGGAGGGCTTCTAATGTCCTGGCCCCACTGGTGGACCTCCTGATGGCACTGGTATTTCTGGCCACTGTGTGACACAGAGTGTTGGACTGGATGGGCCTTTGGCCTGATCCAACATTGGCGTCTCTTATGTTCTTATGTTCTTATGATGTCAGAGTGGTTGAGCAGTGGAACAGACTGCCTCGGGAGGTGGTGGATGCTCCTTCGCTGGACGTTTTCAAGCGGAGGCTGGACGACCCTCTTTCGGGTATGTTGTAGGGCTATCTTTCGGCTGTGCTCCTGCAGAGGGCAGGGGGTTGGACTAGATGACCTGCAAGGTCCCAACTCTAACATTCTATGATTCTATGATTAAACATGCCTCTTTGGCCAGCCTGTTTGTGTCCTCCCCCACTTGCTGAGTGCCATTGCAGGGAAATGCCCTTTTGGAAACACACGAGTGCCATCCCCATGAACACACCTGACCCTGCCTCACACAGACGAAGACCACCGGTCTTCCGAGTTCTGCGTTGTCTACTCAGACTGGCAGCCACTCTCCAGGGTCTCAGGTGGAGGTCTTCCCCATCTGGATTGAACCTGAGATCTCCTGCATGCCGAGCAGACGCTAGGCCTCTGAGTCGAAGCCTCTTAGCCTTAAACGCCTTCACAGCTGGAAGCGCTGCCTGCTGGCCGGCCACTGGCATTTGGCGATCGTTCATACCAAAATGTAAAAGCTGAGTAGGAACTGGAAGCTCTCCAGCACATAAGCAGTTGAGAGAAAGCCAGTGTGGGACAGTGGAGAGACTGCTGGATCTGGGGAGGCACGAGTTTATTTATTATAATTTATTTATTCATTCAATTTTTATCCCGCCCTCCTCGCCACAGGCAGGCTCAGGATGGCTTACAATGGCCCTGGTCACACGGAGGATTTGCCGTGCTAAAGGCATGAATGTCAGGCGGATTTTCGGGGCGTGATCACACCGCAACATCTGGGAAGTGTAGCGCACCCGTGGCCAACCCGTGGCATCCCGCCGAAAATGCGCAGTAAAAAAGTACCACGGAAAGTGCACTAGTATCTGGAAAACGTGGGACCAGAGCGGGCGTCTGATTGCGGGAGTGCTAGTATCCCGTGCCATCCAGTGCCCGTCCACGTCCCGTCACAAACCGGATGTTTTTTGTAAGTACATGCGCACAAACACATAACCGAAAGCAGTGCTGCTCTGCGGAACTGCGCATGTGCAAAAACGCTTGCTGTGCCGCTTCTTTGCCACGCTGCAGCATCGCCGTGTGATCGCCAGCTAACAGCCGAAGTGCGGAGACTCGGGGGACCGTGTGATCGGGCTATCGTGCTTTATTTTGCTCCGGGGCGAACAGCCACACCTCCCCCCCCCGCGTTATCTGGCCCGTGTGACCGGGGCCAATAAGGGTTAAAAACACATTAAAGCACAAACATAACAAGCGTAGCTCACAATAAAATAGAATAAAACAGAAAGAGAAATAAAGTGCTGGTGACAATAGCAACCCGGTGGCCATGATAGATTTGCCCCCAAAATGGCCCCCCTTGGCGTCCGGCATAGTTAGTTTGTATTCTCCAGTTCAGTTAACGTTGGTTGATGTTACCGATGTAATTGATGTTATTAATGGCGGCCCCTAGTCGGAGGCCTGGGGGGAGAGCTCTGTTTTACAGGCCCTGAGGAATTGTAGAAGGTCCCGCAGGGCCCTGATGTCCTCCGGGAGCTCATTCCACCAGTGTGGAGCCACCACTGAGAAGGCCCTGGCCCTGGTAAAGGCCAGTCTGGCCTCTTTCTGTCCAGGGAGGGCCAAACGACTTTGCGCCCCCGGCCTCAGTGCTCTCTGGGGGACATGTGGGGAAAGGCGGTCCTTCAGGTAGGCAGGCCCCAGGCCATATAGGGCTTTAAAGGTCAAAACCAACCGCTTGAACCGAATCCGGTATGCCATAGGCAGCCAGTGCATAGGGATGCCCATCAGCAGCCTGGCTGCCGCATTTTGCACCAGCTGCAGCTTCCGGAGTTGCGACAAGGGCAGCCCCGCTCAGCCACGGAAGCTAGCTGGGGGAACTCTGGCCAGCCCACTGCGCCCAGCTTGGTCTCCCTCCCTCCCTCCCTCCCT